>NW_023276806.1:194509870-194756877 GCF_003668045.3 Cricetulus griseus
TCAGTAACAGGACTGATTCCTGCCTTCCAGGAGGTTACTGTCTGTCTTCTTTATGGACTCAACTATCTCACTCCAGTTATAAACAATGCAGCACCTGGAATTTCTTCACAGTAGGTTCCTACAAGGGCTTGTTTTCTTTCTTTTATGTTCTGTTTGTTTAATTTTGTTTTGTTTTGTTTTGTTTTCATGGACGTTTTTAGTCTTCTCTCAAAGTCAAAGCTTTTCTTTGTGACTCTGATACCTAACCTGGCATCATAAGCAGTGTAGCTGCTTGCTAGTAGGTTACCTAAATTGAAAGTAATAGAATCTAAAGGGCAGCTCCTCATTGATGTTCCACATTCACAGATGAGCTCCCTGGAGTATAGCTACAGCACCCATGGTGAAACTTCAGGCTATCTCAGGTACATTAATGTACTCACATCATGGGAGTACCATTTATTAAATTTCTGCTCCAATGCGATAAGTGCTACCCTAATGACCCCAAAGAGTTAATGCATCTTGGAAAAGAGCCAAAATGCTCTCTGGAGACAGTTTATTCAATTAAGTGCCCAAGACCCAGCATTTTCAATTAGCAGTTTAGTTACTAAGACTCTTTCATATTGGTTATCTGTAACATGTGACTATTGACACACATTAAAAATTGCTTATAATTCATTCAAAATGAGATCTCAGAAATAACAGGCACAGACCCAAATTCAATTAACATTTATTTTGTATCTACAGAATGCTAGGAACTATGGTTAGTATTGTCCTTTTGGGGTTTGAGAGAAATACTGTTAAGAGTGGAAGGTAATGAAGTTTGAAGGCACTAAGGATATAGCACCTTGGTACAGAGATAAATAAAGGAACTCCCTTCTTTGGGGAGTTCACAAAGAAAACCTCAATTGGAGCATCCAGAATCAGGTTGCTAAGTCCCCTGCTCTGAATATATGCCTATTGTCCCCGTAGGACTTTCTGACTGGTGCCTACCCTCTGCTACTCCTGTAAGAGCCAGTCAGGTCCCACCTGGTGCACAAAACCTCTTCTGTGCCTTCACATTCTTATACAGTTGACAGCAACCACTACAGATGTTTTTCAACACTGGGCATTTAACCATACACAGCTAGATATTTAATTTTTATTCATCACTTAACCTCCTTATATAACTTGATGAGAAGGTACTTTGCCTAAAGCACTGTACTACCACAATTCCACATAAAGCTCAAATACCCTTTTTAAATTCTTTATAACGTATGACCCAAATGAAATCACTCACTTCTGGACTTCATATAAATTTACATTTTCAAGAAGATTCAATCTCTAATATAAAATTTACATCTGTAATAGGTCTGTTATAATTATATTCTATTTCTACTGAAGCTGTGTGTTTATTCAAATCATAAACCTAAATTATTTCATTTATCTGCTACAAATAAAGTTGATGATAAATTAAAAGGTTAATCGAATGACCTACATTGATGGTTTAAATTGGTTTATAGTATACAGAAAAATTCTAGGATCTCAAAATGAAGAGATGATAATTCTGCTGTAAAATTTGATTATTTTAGATTTGTTTTCTAATCTAATTTTATTTCATTCAAATACTTCATAAAATATATGAAGGTTCAAGTATTCTTTAATAGTAGTTATAGGCAATATATTGTTAATTTGCTTCTGTTCATATCTGAACTCATTATTTTGCCTATCATCTCTAAATACTAAAAAGCAGTGCCCCCACACATACAATGTACCTTATTCATTTCATGTGTTCATCAAACAGAGCCCAATTCTGTTACTAAGGAGAGTAAAAACAAACTGTGCTTCATAGACAACACAGGAGCCAATATAACGCTTCCCACTTTGAGTTACTTGCCTCGAAACCTGTCTGCATCACCACAGATCTCAGTCTATATTACATGTGCCTGTACCAACCATCTTTCCTCCTGAACCTGTAACTCAGGGGCAATATCTAAGATATTTGAGTTTTGAAGATAGTTAGATACTTGCATTACTTTTTCAATGATTTATCCAGTGGTGAAATGGTACAAATGTGATAAAGGAGGAAGACGAATGTGATCCTACACAATATGAGACCGTAGTTTGTACACAGGAGTTGAGAATACCACTTGGAGGAGGGGCTGTGCCAGCACTTAAATTTCTGCAGAGCACCACACCTCCACCCAATTAGCCTTGGCACCTATCTCCCACTTTGTAACAAGCTCATACTAGAAAGCAAGTCAGAGAGAAGAAAAAGATAGCAAACTATTTAAATACCAACCATGTTAATGCAAAAGCAATACACTACAATTCATGTACCTCATGTTCTCTGCTAATTGCTTAAGACATCCTGCTATAGAGAAGACAGCAACAGTAGCCAGATCCTAGTCTTCTTTAAATGCCAGCTCTTAATAACAAACCCCAAAAAGGTCTTAATTGCATTTACCAGGAGCTCATGAACTTTAAAAGTTGTTAATCAGATTTCCATGTAAATGGAATGACGATTAAAGGTTAAGTACAGGTCTCTGAAATTTCAGAAGTTGAGAATATATTGCCCTTCACTGAGGGGAGGGGGTTACCAGCCTTGACAAGAACTAAACATCTCAATTAAACATGCAAAACTACCCTGCTTATTTCTGTACGAAGTTCTATTTCCAAATGTCAAAGTTAATCACGCACTTGACTAAAATGTGGAATATTCTCTCTGCCAGAGAAGAAATGCTGTAGTTTTCCTTCCTGAGACTTTGCAAGTCTCCAAACTTTCTCTGCTGTCCTCTCACACCTGATCTTCACCTATGCTACCCGAACCCTGAAAATCACACGGAAATGCCATCTACAGAAAGATCTTAATTGCGCTCCATCTGAGAAATAATCCAAAGCCACAGTTTCTCAATCAATTTTGTTTCATATTTATGTGGCTTGGGAGAAACATGAGGCACTTCCCTGGAGTGACATGTTGACAAATGAACGTGACACCTCCTCAAACTCCAGTAAGAATTTATGATTCCTAAAAAGAATGTATTTGATCAATTATAGTGTCATCTCAGTTGAAAGCAAAACCATGTTATTGGAGTGCACTTCACAGAATTTCTGAGGGCCCATGTTCTGCAAAAGGATAAACAGAATCCTAAGCCCCAGGCCGGATGCTCACCTTGTCTCTAATATTTCCTCTCCAGTTCTCAATTCTCCAGCTGAAGAGGAAGCAAGTATAAAACTGCTGTTGCAAGCCAGGCGGTGGTGGCCCATGCATGCCTTTAATCCCAGCACTCTGGAGGCAGAGGCAGGTAGATCTCTGTGAGTCGAGACCAGCCTGGTCTACATGAGCTAGGTCCAGGACAGCCTCCAAAGCCACAGAGAAACCCTGTCTCGAAAAAATAAAACTAACAAACAAAGAAAGAAAGAATTGATTTCATGGGACTGATCCAGACCCCAGGAACATGGGTTTCTGTGAGGAAACCTCGGAAATCTATGGGACCTCCAGTAGTAGTTCAGTCCTTATCCCAAGCATAGGTGTGGACTTTGGGAGCCCAATCTACATAGAAGGGCACTCCCTGAGCCAAGACACACAGGGGTGGGCCTAGGCCCTATCCCAAAGGATACGATAGGCTCTGATGGCACCCTATGGAAGGCCTCACCATTCAGGGGGAGCAGAAAGGATATGTGATAGGTAGGGTTTTAGTTGGGGGAGGAGTAGTAGGGGAGGACAGGTGGAAGAAGGGATGGACATGTAAAACAATCTTGTTACTAATTCAAATTTTAAAAAATCTGCAAAAAAAAAAAAACAAAACAAAAAACCTGCAGATGCAGTAATAAGATGAAACGATTTTAAAATAACTACAGGACTTAAAACATCAGAAAATATTTACATTATACTATCCTGGCAGAAGAAATAAAAATTCCTTAATCCAGGTAAACATTAGGAAAAAAAAAAGAAAGAGAGAAAAAAAAGAAAGAAAGAAAGAAAGAAAGAAAGAAAGAAAGGAAGGAGAAAAAAGGCCTCAGAAACCCTACTGTCCATAATTATACTTCAAATTCTCCCCTTGCATTCCTAAAAGTTTGAGAAAAATTCTGTATTTGCTCAAAAAAAAAAAAAAGGGACTGGCTTTGTTTGCTTGTTGTTTGTTCGTTTGTTTTGCAAAGTTTGAGTTCTTAGCACTGCTAATGGAGTTACAGCTACCACTACTATTAGAATTCTTTCTGGTACCTCTATTTCTGGTACCTGGTATTATGATTAAATCTGCCACAGAACAAAAGAAAGCACTTGAGTTTTAGAGAAATCCCTAAGTGACAAAGTACTGCTTGGTTATATAAGGGCAACATGCTTAAGAGGTGATAAACATCTACTTATGAATAATTTCACAAGAAAATATTAGTTAAGTAGGTACAATGTGAAAATAATTAATAATGCTTAAGGAAACTATTTGGGGTGTGTGTGTGTGTGTGTGTGTGTGTGTGTGAGTGAGAGAGAGAGAGAGAGAGAGAGAGAGAGAGAGAGAGAGAGATCACTAATTTCATTGGGAAAATGACTTCAGCTAAATCAAAGAAGAAGGTTTGAAACTTACAACACAGGCTTGGATTTTCAACCAGTTTAAAATCTGCATACTACTAACCAAGAAAGTCAGAAAGAGGAAGCCAGGTATGGTTGTACACACCTACAAGTACAGGAACTTGAGTCTGAGGAATAAAGATCACACATTTGAGACTGGCTACATAGTAAGTTTAAAGGCTGCCCAAACTATACACAATAGACCTTTTGAGACAAATTGTTATGTATATATAATTTATACATATGATTTATATATGCATATACACATGTATAAAGTTACAATCAGTGAGTGACAGAGATTTATTCTGATACCCCACATCCATGCAGATTAATGCAATCTCCACTAGCTAGTAAGCATCAGTGCTTCATATTATCAATTATCTCCCAGGACTTTTACTATGCAAATTTCTACTATATGGTATTCCACATACAGTCTAGTCAACAAATAATATTAAAATCACTGAGCCTTACTGTAACAAGTGGAAATATACATTCACTTTCACATAAAATGATTTCTGTAACCTTGGTGCATTATTTATAATTCATGGTGATTTTTATAGTCTCGTGGTTGACTACAGATTTTTCTTAGTGATTTATGCTAGGCTCTTTTAAAGTCTTGTTCATATTTATAGCTTATTCTCCTTCCAGAAAAGTTAACATTCCTTTCCATGTATATATGTCATGATAAGCTTATAGACTGACAGAGGGTGGACATAGGCAGACTTTACATAATGGAAAGGAGATTGATGAACAAATGGTGATGCCATTATAAGACACTTTAACAGAGGGGAAAATAGAAATAGACCACATGACAGAATTTTAAAGAGAAATGTATTTCAAATGTCCACATTTTGCTCATTTGCTCATAGTAAACATTAAGGTCAGTAGTTGACATATTTAACATTTTGTTGGCTAGTCTGTCATTACTACTAAAAACATGTTTCCATAGGGTACATTCCTTACTATAAGCTGCTGTCAACAATCCACAAGAGGGGAGAATCAAAACAACCTAGTTAAAAATAGCTTTTATAGAGAAGCCTGGTAACTCTGAACATAAAAGATGGGCAGAGAACTAAAGGTTGAGTGGAGCTATGAAGACAGCAGAGGGTGCTGAAGGTAGCAGATTCTGTTGTTTTCTAGAAGCCTGGGTTATAACATTGTTACAGTCTAGTAATCAGATTTCTCCTCAGATTTATTACTTATGGTCAACACAGAACCATCCCCCTATTTCTATATCCAAAGTTACAAATTCTCTTACTACCTAACAACAATCATCTTTTTAAATACAAACATGAGATATGTGCTGATAGATATTACTGCTATGGAGACCATGTATTCCCTCTCTTCCAATGATTTCACTCTTTCTTGTTCTGTCCTTGGTCTCTCCTGCATTCTTTTCATCAGAAAAACTAATCAGCAACCAGGATGATGAGCAGGCCCTCAACCACTCTCAATGAGGAAGACAGAAGGCAACAACCCTGTGAAAAACATCAATACCACTAAGCAGTGATTTAGACCATAAACTTAAGTTGCATGGGTTTTTGCCCCATCAAAAAAAAATTTCATTAAAAATGTAATAGCCAAGTATATGTATCTGTCATAGCATACTGTTGCCATTTCACTCAAAATAACTGACTTCTGTCCATCCATCCACCAATAAGTTATAAACTGAGCAAGTCTACGCTAATAACAGACTGGAAATTACCACCATGCTGGGATCATACTGAACAGACATCAGGGTCAGAGGAACGTTTCATCTGTTCCTAGGACAGTAGTTTAGATGATGAGTCTGAATTCCTATCTTTTTAAGGTGGGCTAAGACTCAAACGAGAGCTAAGTAACCATTTTACAGTGAAATCTCCAACTTTCCTAAAAAAGTCTTTCATCTGGCCGGGTGTAAGTCATGCCTACCAACTGAAGAGATATTTCAGCAATCAAGAGCACTGGCTGCTCTTCCAGAAGGTCCAGACTTGACTCCCAGGACCTAATTGATGGCTCACAACCATATGTAACTCCAACTCCAAGGAATCTGAGGGCCTCTTCTGGCCTTTGAGGGCACCACGCACACACACGGTGCACATGCATTCAAATACCCATGTATATGTAATATATTTTTAATTTTAAATAATTAATTTCTAGAATGAAGGAGTAGAAAATATGCAAACATATAAATAGAAAAGTGAAAATATTAAATTTCATGAGGCTATGAAATGGAGAAATAATTCAAGAATACAATTTCTCTTACATTAAAACAAAAAACATAGAAAAGTTTGGAACTTCCTAAATATATTACCCCATGTTTAACATATACATTTAAATTTAAAACCCCATTTGTAGATAAAGAAAATAAGATAAAACACAATATCCTTCTAACTTAAAAGGCAATCTACAGGCAAAAATGAGTGAAGTTTAAATGTTAAGATGTAATCTAATGAGTAGTACACCACAATTTCACCCACACACCCATTAAGACTTATAAATGAAAGACATAAAAAACAACTCACAAAGCCAAAATCTAGATCCAAACACAGCCACTGCCAGAATGTTTAATGAATCCCCACTAAGTCCAAGGCTGATGGAACAGACTTAAAGCTTAACGTAATGATTTAAAGATACTGTTCCAAGGGAAAGCCACCTGCTTATGTAGAGAAGGTACAGAAAGCTTCACACCCTCATTTTCTGTACCCCAAAAAAGCAATGCTGAGCAACATTCTGGACGATGTTGATGCTGGTTTCAGAGGCTACTGCCACACCCCCAAGCTCACTTTCCTCCTCATCCAAACACCAACAGCCCCATGAGCATTATAATGAACAGCAGTTCAAACTAGAGACAGCAGAAGAGTATAGAAGAACTCTGACAATACAATCATCTCTTGTAAAATACCACAGATAGAGAAAAAGCAATCATAAAAACTAATTTTTATTTGAATACACATTTTTCTCTGTGTACTCATAAAACTTGAGGACAGCTCAGGATATAATTTATTTAATTATCTCCTGGATATTTAGGCAATAGACTAAGAAGCAACCTTCATATTCCAACTGGGGGGCAAACAATAAGTCTGGATAGAGTTGTTGTCCTGTGAAACAGAAGAAAGAAGAAAAAAGAAAGGGGGTAGGGGGGTGCCACTGCAACAAACTAGAACCAAGAAGTGCTCAGTAAATCTTGACAGCTGTAGCAGCACATAAAACAAATGGCTTTCTTGCAACAGTAAGAGAAACCTTTGAAGGGAAAACTGGCTGAGAAAAAGACATTGGTGTAAGATTAAAGGGAACCAGGGCAAGTTAAAAACAACTGGCAGGAAAACAAAAAATGTTGTAACAGAAAAGAAAATCACAAAAAAGGCACAAGGTTAGTAATAACTGATATCACATAAAATAAAAGCAGAGGCACAAGGAGGATAGGAAGCACAATAATAAGACTGGAAAGACTGAGAATGGACGGTAAATAGGAAGATTAGAAGAATAGGATTTTAGCCTCAAAATTATGGAAACAGAAAAAGAGAGGAAGAGGGAGGAAGAAAAGGGACAAAGAACATGAATGAATGAGAAAATCTTCTTTATTGGAGAGGAAATGTTAAGAATAAAACAGAAGAGTTTGTCGCACTTGATATTTAGAGTAGACAGGTCAATGAATGACCCTTAGCTAGTAACATATTCTTTGTAAACCAACCTCACAGGGCACAGGTGGGGAGAGGAGCAGAATAAAGACCTTACAAATAGAGTAAAAGTCTGGAGAGTTGCCTTGTTTCTAGAACACTAAATGGCAGAAAACTCTGAAACAATGTCTACAGAGTTTTAAAAGAAAAAGAGCATGTTTCAGAAACAAAATAAACCCTCACATTTTAGAGACCAGAAAACAAGAAGTCCATGTTTGGAGCAGTCTATTAGGCTCCTCCTACTGGCATAACAAAGTCCACTGAGTGGCTTCAGGCAGAAATGTATCCTCTTAGCTCCAGAAGCTGAGTATCTGAAATCAAGGTATCAGTGGGGCCATGTTATCTGTGGCTCTGGGGGATGTCAGCTCCCTGACTATTCCATGGTCTCTGGCTCTCTTGGGGAGAACTGGTCTTTGAATGGCACTGTTGCTGGGGGTTGCCAGCAATGCTTGGCATTCCTTGCCCTGTGGAAATAGTATTCCACATTCCACCTCTGCTTTCAAACAGCATTCTTCTTGAGTGTTTCCTGTCTCAATAATCAAATCCCCATTTACTTTTAAAAGAGAAGGAATCATTAAACTAGATTCTTCCTAAATTCAGGGTGGTACATTTTAACACATATAATCCCACTTTACTCTGATTGAATATGAAAAGGACCTATGGCCAGAGGAAGCAATTCCAGAAGTTAGCAGTACAATTCTACTCAGCAAGGCTCCCAAGGAGGATTAGAAATTACAACTCTAAGGAGAAGGAAGTAATGAAACATGGGATCCACTGAAGACTCAACCAGGCCCATTGTTGGGCTTCCAACTAACTGGTTAGAACATGCTGAGGCACTCTGTGCAGACTTAGGACTCAACAGGGATCTAGAACCCCTCAACTGTACCTCTTCCTGGGGCCCCTGCTTAGGAGCTGAATCACAACGCAAGTGTTTTAGACAACACCACTATCATTCTTCCTAATACTTACTAACAGGGGCTAGACAATTTTAAACATATTTGGTGAGCAGTTCTGACTTAGTAAATGAAAAGTGCATAGGTTTCTTTCTCTAAAAGAGTAACACTGTAAGCACGAGTTGTAATTTAGTTATTTGTTGGTTTTCCTTGGGAACTTGAGAAATAATTTTTCACATCTTTAAATCTCATAGTAAACTATCTGAATCATTAGATTTTAATTAATTCTTCTCTAGTCTGAGTTCTGGGACTGGACCTGCATTAAGAATGCTTCACAGTAATTAGGAAAGGAATCCAGTATTTGAATGTAAATAAATATTAAAATAAATGATAAAAACATCCCAGGAGTGTGGCGTTCTGGACGTATTTTAAATTTCTATTTTCTAAACACTTCTATAATAAGCATTTAACTACATTTATAAAGAGAAAAGAGTGAATTATTAAAATAAGTATATAGTCTCTCTCCTGATTTTCTATCTTTTTTATGTGTAAATGCACATGTACTGCTTGGATCTTGATTTCACATAAAGAACACATGATGCTTGTCTTTCTGTCTTTTCTCACTAACATGATGATCTCCAAGTTCATTCATTTTCCTGAAAATGATAAAATTTCATTCTTTTCAATAAATGCTCCTATTTAGACTTTGCCAAAAAGTGGGGTCGGGATCTCCTTACCAAGGTCTTTAGACAATGTCCTAGTTGGCTCAATAATCCCTCAGAATTAAGAAAACTCCAGAAAAAGTAGCATGGTACAGGGTAGAATCTCACAATGACCTCACACATTAGAATTATCTGGAAAGGATTTTTGTTTTGTTTGAAAATATCATTTTCCAGGCCTCTAGAATGAGACAAGTGTTATGATAAAAATTGAGGAAGACCTTGGCAGGCAAGGTTGACCGAGGCGGAGGGGCAAACATGCCAGGCAGAGCTTAAGAAAGAAGTTTTATTATTAAGGGGAGCCAGGGGAAAGGAAAGAGAAAAGAGGTAAAGAGACAGAGAGAGGACAGAAGAGAAGAGACAGTAAAAGTCCTGTCTGCCCCAGAGGAACAGCAAGAAAGAGAACAGGAAAGAGCACAAGGTGGGGGGGGGGGGACACATCTGTCTTTCTTTTAAAGGGGTCCCTTGCATCTGCATTCAGACTAAGCAATCATGGAAACCCTGGGCTGACCAGGGTACTGCCTGAGTGCATTCTGCCAGGTGACAGGGGCAGGCCAGCATAATGCCTGAATCCTTAGAACAGGGGATGATTAATTAGCTTTTGTTTTTGTTTGTTTCCCAACATGATTCTAATGTATAAGCAAGGCTAAAACCCACTGAGGTGATGGAAGAGATCTAGCAAATAAAAATAAAGCCATGGATTCTAATACCATCAACAGTTTTCAGTTGTATTGTCTATACCATCACTCTGTATTCCCAAGCCTTCTCTCACACATCTGCAAAGAAAAAAGTATAGCACCCACACAGGGCTTTGGAAACTCAGACTTATGTTAACCGTGACACACATTACACATGTTTAAGAAATCCTTTTCAAACACAGTATTTACTAAAAGAGAGATTGGGGGGGGGGGCTAAATCCTGAAGATCTGAAACCTATGGCTGCATGCACATACTTGAGTAAATTCTGTAATAAGCTTACAAAATTTCAACTTGACAGAATATAAGTTGAAAAATGCTGTCTTTTAGTCATCAAGTAAATGACAGAAGATATTTATAAATCAATAAACATAAGGTCCAGGAATATGGAAACAAATTATGTATGTATGTATGTATGTATGTATGTATGTATAAAGTCTTACTAACACCCCTTAAAGGCCCACTTGATAACAATAAATATTTTAACCTTTATTGAATTTGTTCTCTGTCAATTACATGCATGGAGCTAACGTGATCTGATTACTCTTACCTCTACCATCTCACATTCCCCACCCTTAGTCAACCACTTTTTTATCCCTACAGGCCCCTTTCCCACATTCTCATATTTTTATTTATTTTGAGACACACTGAGTTTAGCCTAGGGAAACGATGAGACCATTATCTGGAAGCTAGCCACTGAAGCAGGGGAGGGGGCAGATCAAAAGAAGGTCTACAAGTAAAGACAGTAACTGTTATCCCTCCAGAACCCACCAGTAGCCAATAGTTTAGCAGAAAGAAGTAAGACCATCTGACCTACCCTGATATGTGACTGGCAGATAACAGGCCCAATCTTGTACAGGCTCACTATAAGCAAACACAGTGGCTATGACATCATGGTTGCAATGCCTATGTCATGCCATCAATTAACTCTGGTGTGCAACTGAGAAGAATGACAAGACCATGATCATTTTAGGGAGCATCTGGGGCCTCCCTAACCAACAAAACCAAACGAAGTGCCCCACACTTGATACTGGATCCTTGGATTTTTGGAAGATCCATTATCAAGTCAAGCATAATATCTCCCTTCTAACTCTACATTAACTTACATTTTTTAAACTGGCTTACAAAGAGGTAGGTCACATTTCCGTTCAAATAAGCATTTCAGAACTAGTGATAAAGCACTACCTAACATGGACTGCACCCTGCATTTGGTCCTGAGCACTCAATGAAAACCCATATGCAGTTGATCTCTCAGCAAGTAAACAAAGAGTACCCCAAAAGTGTCAACCCAAACCTCTCTTCTCTCACCAAGCTCTGTATCTCATCATCTGTCACAAGCACCCCAAACTATGTTTTGTTCACACCCACTGTTACCAAATTACCAGCCACAATTCAGTCTTCCTTGTCCCAGATGTAATGTCTTACTCCTCATCAATTAGGATTTAACTTAGACAATATCTCTTCAAAGGCAGCCTGATAATCATTCCCAGTTTAAAGAAGACACCTCCTAAACAAGCCAGACAATCATTTGTTCTTCTATAATGCTCTCCACCAATGTTTACCTTCTTCACAGATCATGGGGCAGGGAACTCACTCTAATCTCTGTACAAATTCACGGTCTCCACCTCTTGACTAGAATGTGAACTTCATCAAAGTTGTCAGAAACACCTTGCTCATCACCAAGGCCCAAACATGTGGAAAATCACTGGTACAAAGTAAGTACTTAATAAATACTGTTCTCCAATACTTAAGTATATGTCTACATGCAGACAGACTCAAGAACACAAAAGCCTGGAGATCTTCTGTCTCTACTGTAGGGTCCCCATCCCTTGAACCGAAAACTCCTTTGGTCAACTAGCCTGACTTTATACTTTGCCTTCTCCTAAAGAACCCTTCAGGAGGAACCATTGGCCACCCTATACCTGAGACTAAACTCTTAAGACTGACTCAAAGCTCAGCTTTGGGCCCCAGGTCTCAAGACACAAGGAAAGATAAAGTCTTCATAATTCCCTAAAGCACACAGTACCTGAAGCCTGCCATTTAGGCAATGCCCACAATAAGGGCTATGGTTCCTCCTAACTTTCTTTATTGGCAGCATCCTCTGAGTACAGGATCATTTTAATACAGTTTGTATTTTTTATGGAAGACTCCACCTCCCTGACCCAGCTGACCTTCCTGAAGATAGGAAAGAAATAAGAATGTGGCCTTAGGGGTTTTAGGTACAGTAAGTGTTATACTCTGAAGAAAAAGCTTGTATTCTGGAAGTGTTACAGCTCTTCACTGAGAGGTATCATGGCAATTGGTAGCCAAGGAATACCACAAAGTGAAAAGGCAAAGCTAACCTCATACAAGAGAGTTGTTGGGAGGAAAAACCCAGGAGGGTGGCTGCCTCTGCTCAGGAGAGAAGCAACAGCCAACTGAGCAGAAGAGAGGCTTCATATAGGGTTTCAGGGGGTGGGGGACAGAGTTTACCAAGGTGTTCTAGGATTAATGGGATTTTTGTGACCTGAACTAGGAGCAAGTTTAAAGATTGGTGGGATTCTATGGTTAGACTATGGGGCAAGCTCAAGGATTGTTGGAATTCTGTGGCCTGATCTTGGGGCTTAGGGTCAAGTCAGGATAAGGGTTTCTATCCTTGGCCCTTTTACCCTACAGGTACTATGCTTAATCTTGGCCCTTATCAAGTCATATCACCTATTGTTGCTCACAGAATGAGCAGGAAGCATGATTTACAGACCAGCAGAAACAAATAGTTGGTTAGAGAATATCCACTGGATTCTATATCCTACTGACTACTATCCTACTTTCGTGTCATATAGTTTCTGTGAGATTTGAATTTCTAGCATAAAATAAGTGATGGGAAACATGGGAAACTACTATGAGTTTCAAATATCAACTTTTACCTTTTAGGCCTGGTTTCTCGGTTCACTGAAGACTCCTCAGCTTCTCTCTACTGAACAAAGATGTGAAATTTTCACACTGTGTGCTATATATAAGAGCTTTATTAACAGGCTTGTTCCTATTGTTCATTTAGCCTGTGCCTCGGGGCCTCTCTAGGTTCTCCTCTGTCCTCAGCTGAAAAATACAGCTTTGCTTCTAATATTACATATAGTCCAAGTGCTAGGAAGAGGCCCCACAGATATAGCTATGCTTGCGATCTAGGGAAACACAAAAATCTAGAAGAAAATATGAGTCCACAGCATCTGTGAAGTCCAGACCATAGGCAAATATATGGAATTAAGTCTCATTTCTTGTTTCTCAATGCATGTCTTCACAAACCCTGGAGCCCCACAGACAGGTATTCTGCACCACGCATGGCTTTAACACTACAGGCCTTACTGATCTGGGTTTGTTGCTACTATTTGTTTATTATTTTGTTTGGTTTAGTTAACTTGACACAAACTAAAGTCACCTGAGAAGAAGGACCCTCAAAGAATTGCTTCCAAGTTGTGTCTGTGGGGCATTTCTTGAAAAATGATTGGTGTGGGAGGGTCCATCCCACTATGGGTGGAGCAATCCTGGGAAGGTGGTCCTGGGTTATATAGGAAAACCAGTCATTAAGCAGTCTCCCTCTGTAATCTCTGGTTCAATTGCTGTCTCCAGATTCCTGCCTTAAGCTCTTGACCTGGCCTTCCTTAATGACAATAGTAACCTGTAAGCCAAAATAAACACTTTTCTCACCAAGTTGTTTTGCATGTGTGTTTTATGAAAGCAACAGAAAGAGAGTGGACACATTGCTTTTTGGTTAAGGGCATGGTTTGTGTGTGTTAACATTATCAACCCCCACTAGATTCCCACAACCTCAACCTCCAGTGCATTTAAATGAAGCCATGTCTTTTTGTTGTCATTGTTAAAAATTGTGACACAGCCCCTTCATTAACACAACATGATTACTCAGGTATGTTTGATTTTTTTTTTCCTTTATATGTAAAGCCAATCTTCAAATACACCATCTTCTCCTACTTGTAAAAATTCATCTACTTCTTCCTCTCCTACTCACTGTCTTTTTTTTTTTTTTTTTCCGAGACGGGGTTTCTCTGTGTAGCTTTGGAGCCTATCCTGGCACTTGCTCTGGAGACCAGGCTGGCCTGGAACTCACAGAGATCCACCTGCCTCAGCCTCCCGAGTGCTAGGATTAAAGGTGTGCGCCACCAATGCCCGGCCCCTACTCACTTTCTTAATGATCCCTCCTCCTGTATTGTAAATAAATCCCTTTCTCTTATGAATTCTTAGTTTACAAACAGGCATAAATAACAGCCCTCTGAAGTGTCTTCTAATCACTTCATCACACCCACTAACCTAGGGAATCCTTCCATCCTGTTTCCATGGCTCTTTGGCCTAATGTGTCATCAAGCAAAACATGCAGTCTCTATTTGCAAGCCTCCACTACAAGTGGAGGATCTTTAAAACACAACACTAGAGTTTTGTAACTTTAAATCCCCCATAGTGTAATATATTCTAGGAAAAGTTTATGCAATGAGTAAACTGTCCTGACATAGTCTCTCTAATAAATTTCCCTTTCTTTCACTATCCTTAAACTACCCTTCTCCATTTCATACTACTATTTTCAAGAAAAGCTATTAAATAGGTTTTCAGTTTTATTATTTTCCACTTCAGCATGAAAACTATGTCCAGTAATCCCTTCTAAGACAGTAATCTCCTATCAATCTTAAGGTTTAAAAACAGCAGACACTGAAATAAATGCAAACACACACACACACACACACACACACACACACACACACACACACACACACACACACATACAACAACAACAACTCCCCATGTTTCCCCAGTGCTATGACAAGCCTTGTCAGTGGTCAATCCTTATGAATCAAGAGAGACATGAGTTCAAATTCCTTTCCTTTCATGCAGTTATCTATGACTACTCAGTGGAAGAGAATTTGGTCAACAGCACAACTTCTCTTCCACTCTGCTCAAGGATTCTGCCTCAGGAACAAGAGTCAGTGGGCATGATGAATTGACACTGGCATGCACAGAAACAGGCATATAACAAATACAAAGATTTAGCAACATTACCCAATGTTGGTTCCACTGCTCTTCAAGATGCTGGAAAACATTGCTCTTCTGAATAAAACTGGAAATAACCTTAGGTAGGGTTTCTGGGTCCCCCATAAGTCTCAAACAGATTTCCTTGCACACATGCATGCCTTCTCTTCTGGCCCTTTGATACTCCCCCATCCCTGAGTATACTCTTTCTTACCACAATCTATTCTGATCACCTTCTTCAGAATTGACTTCCTTCAGTGTATATAAAAAAAACCATCCTATTCTGAAGTATTTTCTATAAACTTGAACACGGTTCCCTTTTGTTTTAATTTCTCTGATGCTTACAATCCATATTACTTATTAGGCATTTACACAAGCTGTTAAAGTTACAACTTTTCGGATAGAAGATTTCAGCCAAAATCTCCCAGCAGAACCTCAATATGCATCATGAACATTGATGACCAGATGTAGCATGAGAAGGTAATTCCAAGGTTAAAAATGCTTGAAGAAGGAGGAAGTGGACATCACTGGGAAGAATAATGGTGTGTAGAGTTGTTGTACTGCTTTCCTTCTGCTCTCTAGATATGCTATCCTCTTCCCACAAAACCACATGAAAATCTGAAGAGAAATAATAGGACTTAGAGGCTATAATTCATGGAAAGTTAAAAATGTAGCTGAAGTTACTCACCCAAGGCCCTGGCTTGGTAATAGTTGACATGCGTGCAGTGGTACTAAGGAGTGTTATCAAGGGACTATGACATTTGATCACTAAACTTGCTTTCTAAAATGCTTTTAAGTGAGAATAATTAAAAGGAAACGGTTACAATGAGGCTGTGAGTCATAAGAATTTTACTACTCTACATTTGGTTTCTCAGAAATGCCAGAAAACAGTCGTGGATGAAGAGTCCCACTGAATTATGATCCCACTGGTGACAGAACTGTTGCAACTCTTTACACACACCATGATTTGGGAGAGGGGTCCAGGGAAGTATAAGAAGGGTTATCGGGGTGAGAGACTGATATATTCTACTTTCCTGAATCTTAGTTTGTTTGGTCTTTTAATCATTTAATAAATAAATCCTGATTAGAGCCTGGGAGATAACTCAGTGGGTAAAGTGCTTGCCATACAAGCATGGAAATCTGAAGTTTGGATCCTCAAGGCCTACATATGAGCTGGACATCAGGGTACTATCTATAAGAACAGAATTGGAGAACTAGAGAAAGGTAATTCATGGACTCTCACTGGCAAGCCAGCTTAGCCAGAGAGTAGGTTTCACATTTTACTAACAGACCCTGTCTAAAAATCCAACATAGAGAACAATTGAGGAAGATAACCTATAGAACTCTCTGGACATGACAAAAGCACAAATGTATCAGCAGACTCACTCACAAATGTGCACACTCGTGAACACAAGGGGGAGGAGGGGGGAGGGGGGACTCTTTTGTGAGTACAAGAGTAGCAAGATGGGTTTTTTGTTCCCAGGTCCCATGTGTCAGTAATCAGAAGGCAGCGCTATGTGGTAATATATTCCCATAAATATAACACAAACACAAATGTATGCACTAAGTTTCACAGATCATACAATGCATGTTGTTTTACATTTCAACACCCCTGAAGTTGTAAAGGAGCTAATATTTAAGAACTTGTTAATTAGGGTGGATTTCTTCTAAACTTGACATTAAGGCCTTGGGGATGCAGGTGGCAACTTAAGTTCACTGACTGAAAGCATCATGTATGGTATAGTAAAAGTGTGCTCATCAGACAAAGGAAACAAACAGACAAAAGAGGGGAGGTTAGAACCATAACTCCAAAGTCAAGGCCCCTGATGCCAGCCTTTATGGGTCATCAGCACCACAGAAAAAGAGGAAGGCATTGACTCAATGTCACTGAGTCACCAGTACTTGTCAAGAAATCAATGGAGTTTTTGAGTGGAAGACATGAAGAAACAATCGAATGTATTATGAAGTATTGTAAGATATAAAGCTTGAAAACTGCACAATGTGATATTCTAAGTATCTAACATGATATCTTATAGACAGCTCTATTATAAAGGAATTTATGAAGGAATATGCAAGAAAGAAAATCAGGCAGTTGTATGGAAAGAAGGCAAAAGAGGTCAGGCAGAAAACCAGTCAGCAAGCAGTAGCAATATACCATGGTACGGTTGGTGTCATAATTATCCAAATATGTTGTGTTAACATTGAAGCTATCAAGACTCTTGACTAACCAAATGAATGAGAATCTCTAGACACTAGAACCCAAGAACATGTATTTGGAATATTCCAGGTGAATCTCATGACTGTTACTAAAATTTGAAAGCCAGAGCACAGTAGCAAAAGGCACTGTACTGAACACAATGGGAAGGTGCAAATATCACAAAAAAAGAGAAAGAAATAAAAGCAACCCAGGAAACAGAGAAAGAAGACACAAAACCTAAGTAGTGGGTAAAAAAATGAAATGCAGAAAGTTAATTCTAAACTATGTAAATGTAAAAACAATATAAATACAAATGCAAACATTAAAGAATCAAGAAGTCTGAAAAGCACTGGGATAAAGGATAATTCTATCACTGTGCAACAGGCCAGGGTACGTATGAGACATCATTAGGATAATTAAATAATTAACACACATAGGATTAAATTCCTCTTGGGGCAAATGATAATGAACAAGAAACACCTAATGTAGTTTCACAAATGACTCTTCAAATATCACAGAGACAGATCTGAACTAAATATGGAGAAAAGTAAAAAAGTATCTTCTCACAGTCAGCTAAAACTTAGAGAAAAGAGTCAGAGGTAGCAAATTAATTCATGCTACTCAAGTAAGTCAGACATGAGGAGACAAGCTTTTAAAATTGTCAAGGAGTGGGGGGAAGCTAGGAAAAGAAAAATGCTGCTAAAAACAGAGTAGGGCACAGAATTAATGAAGACTAAACTAGTTCAGAAACTAATTCTTTTTAATTTGTCTTTGACAAGAAAAATGAAGAAGACATATTTGTATAATTAGAGAGAATGAAGACTTTGCAAAAATAGCGACTGACAAAAAGCAGATGTGGAATACTTGACAAAACTAAACTCACACCAATCAGCAGGCCTGGCTGATAGGAAGCTGAGCCTCTCAAGGGAATTCAACTCACACACTGTGGACTCATTTAAACTCATTATGGAAATATCACAGGAAATTGGGAAAACGGAAAATCTGAGTGGAGGGCAAAAATAATGAAATATCCTATCAGTCTTAACATGGTTACAAAGAGAAATGTTGGATTTTAGGAGTGAAATTGGTGGCACTCTCACCCATACTGTGAGCTCCATGAGCCTAGAAGCATGCTTCCTACACTCTTCAGCAGAGTCCACAGTAAGGAATTCATGATACCAGAGGGAATACAAGAAAATACAGCGAATGCTATCAAACCTCAGCATCTTCTCTGAGTGGGGGGAGGCGAGGAGAGGGAGGGAGGGAGGATGAAGCACAAGGGAATTCTTTTTCTTTCATACATAACATAATACCAAAGGGAAAAGTACTTATAAATCTGCTAGATAATTAAAAATAATAATAATTAGCATAAAAACACCTAAAGACAATGATACCAGAATATTTAAGGTACATTTTTAAAAAACCAAAAAGTACAATATAAATTTGGAAAAATATTTTCAGTATTTTGTCTTAAAATAAATTACAGAGTATTTAAAGAACATGTAAAGTTAAAGACATAGAACTCTAGAATTCACTTTTACCATGATGATTACTTGGTCTAATAAAGTAATAAAGTGCCTCGCATTCCAATACAGTCCATTAACAGTCAAAACATTCAAATATTTGTCAATAATTCATCCTCAGTATATAAATGCTATGAATAGACAAATTTACATGGAGGCATGTGATAAGGGAGGGTAACATGAAGCTATTGGGGAAAGACCACACGCAGTTCTGAAGTAATAAAAACACACAACATAAGCTGAAACAACTACATGCTGCATTTTCTACATGAAATTTACTAAGTGCACATGAGAAGAATTTCATTTTTTTTATTTTATTTTTTCTTATTTGAATTAGAAACAAGATTGTTTTACATGTCATCCCGGGATTTCATTTTTTTAACAGACCATAGTGCATTCCATATAGTATGAATTAATAACTACACATCAATCAAACCACAGTAAAAGCCATACATACACACACACACACACACACACACCTAATGTAAAGGAAAGAGATGTGACATATATATGCATTATTTGTATAAATAATAACAGCTCTGGTCTAAAAAACATATCTTGAATCACATTCCAGAATCTTCTCATGTAGAGGCCAAACCTCAGGTGGATGAATAGTTGATAACAGACACACGAGCTAAAACAGTAAACAGGTACAATGAAGGCTAAGGCACTGTAAACTTGGGCCAGTACATCTCCTATCAAGTTGAACAGATGCTGGGGATCAGGCACAAACGTCTTTTAGAAATAATCAGGACGCCTACTGCAGCGGTATATATGTGTAATCACATTATCTAAGAGGCTGAGATGGGAAAATTACAAGCACAACCAGCCACCCTATCTTGAAAAAAATAAGAATAAACACAATGAATGACATAAGAGCAAAAATCTCTTGAATCACTTCTGTGGGTAATGCTACTTGCTAAATAACAATAATAATTATAACTACTAAGACAATTCTAATGTTCCATAATATCTAACAAGGGTAATAAAAGATCAATAACAAATAATTAAGTGTAAAAAATTGTAACCAGATATCTGACTAAAGGGGGTGGGGGATAACACTTGCTTCAGAGTCAAAAGCATTGCTGCTCACTGTGATGATTAAACCTGATGACTTGGCACAATCTGGAACTATCTAGGAGAAAAGCTTGGAAGTGCTTATGAAGGATTGTCTACATTAGACTAACTGAATTGAGAACACCCACCCTAACTATGGATGGTTCCATTATTCCATGATTGTCTACATTAGACTAACTGAATTGGGAACACACACCCTAACTATGGATGGTGCCATTCCATGAGCTGGGGTCCTGAACTGAAGAGAAAGAAAACAGCAAGCTGAACACCAGTATTCATCTCCCTGTGTTTCCAGACAGTGAATCAATTACGACCCATTCTCTCAAGCTCCTGCTGCCATGATGGACTGCAAACTCAAACTGTGAGTCTAAATGAACACTTTTCCCCTGAATTTGAATTTGATACAATATTTTATCCCAGGAACAGGAAAATTAAATATGTTCATCTACTTATCCATTCAACAAAATTGAGATAACATACAAAGAGGCAACAGTAACTATATACACAATCCAGATAGTTCTGGAAATTAATAAGAAAATGGAGTATTTTCTAATTCAAATACAGGCAGAAAGGACTAAAATGCAGAATTTTACAATAGTGGTTTTGAAATGAGTTCTCCTGCTGGCAGGTACTAATTTATTTTGAAGCCTGGACCATTCAGAATAACAGAAGTCAAGAAACATCTCATGGGCAAATTCATATATGGTACATAAGCAACAGATAGCAACTCATGTATTTGATACTATGGAATGTTTTCTGATCACATCTTCATTCAATGCTAAACACCTTGGTTCTCTAACTTTGCAACTTACATTCCAGTAGTTGAGCAACTTAAAACATGAAAAGTTCCTCAAAAAAAAAAAAAAAAAACCTAAGTAGCTAGATAGGATGATCTACAGCCAAACAGCATAGAGAGAGAAAAATCAGATTGTACGAGAAGCAAACAAAATGAAATAAAAGAGACAAAAGACTGGGGATACCAGTTCTGGGTAAGAGAAACTATGCATGCTTCCATGAATGAAAAGGAGTCTTTGACCTACTATAAAGCAATTCTCAAAGGGAAATGTGGATAGAGTTGAGCAGCAGCATCAGAACCAAGGTGAAGATGATGCATATCAATCATGAAGGCTGCTGAATTTACATTTTGTGTGTGTGTGTGTGTGTGTGTGTGTGTGTGTGTGTGTCTGTACATGACTATATCTATGTTTCTCTTGCTTTTTCTTTGTATTGTTTTGTTCTGTGTTTGTTTTTTCTTCTGGTTTGATTGTTTTTTTTATTTGCCTGTTTATTTTCTAAATAGAGAGAGAAGGAATCATGGAGTTGGAGGGATAGGTAGTGGAGGGTCTGGAAGGAGATGAGGGAAGGGAAAGAGTGATCAGAATATATTGTATGAAAAAATTCTATCTTCAATAAAATAATAAATATATAGAAAAAAGAAAAATCTGAAGGTTCTAAGTATATTGTGACAAAAGGATCAAACTAGAAAAATGTATAGTGCACAACTTTCCATTGTTATAATGTTTACACTTAAAAGATAAAATTCTGTTTTCTGGAAATTTAAGTTACACTGAAAATCACAATCTAAAATAGTATGTTAATGAAAAACACAACCAATAACAAAACTGGGCACTACCAATCTTCTTTTTAAAGAAAATAAGACATAGCAGGAATTTACTTAAAGTATCCAACACAGAGAAAGAAACAGAAAGACAGAAAGAGACAAAGGCAGACACACACACACACACACACACACACACACACACACACACACACACACACACAGAGAGAGAGAGAGAGAGAGAGAGAGAGAGAGAGAGAGAGAGAGAGAGAGACAGAGAGAGAGACAGAGAGACAGAGAGACAAAGCAGGATAATGATAAAGATTTAATTACAAAACCAAACAGCCAGACGAATCTGTCCATGATCTCACAGGAGACTTGGCAAACAAGAACAGAAAAATGGTTACCAAGCTCAAAGTATTTTTAAGCAACAAAAATGATGCACTGGGTTTTTTACTTTACACTTTAAATTGTGCAGGCTGTTCCTCTGCCTCCCTAGTCCATTCTACCCTACTCCCTAGAACACAAAAGCAACTCTGCTGTCACTGTACAGTCTAGAACATTTGCAAAATGACTTGGTGGGAAAGCTTTAAAGTTTGCAAGTACAGCAAAGGACATATGCTATGAATGCCAGAGGGGGGAGCTCAGAGCAAAGGGAACGATCAAGACTGTACATGCAAGAAGAGAAGTGCTAAGAAAATCCCCAGTTTTCACAATGTATCTTTTTCTCTTTTTCAATGTTCTTTTTTGAAGGTTGTATTACAATACCCACTGAAATATTGTCATAACCCCCCCTCCAGCTTGACGGAAAATAAGTAAAAGTAATACTGGTGGTAAGGAGGTTAAACAAAAGCCAGGTTTCTGAGCCCTTTGCTTCAGAGAGGCCCCCAGCACCCCAGCATTTCCTTTCCAATCAATTTTGATTGCAAATGAGACCACACAGTGGGGTTGGCATCTAATGATGCTGAAGGCACAGTGAAGGAATTAGCCCAAGACGATCATTATTTTTAAAAGGTGCTTGGCCTCCTCCAGCTTTCTTTACGTTTACTTCTAAAAACAAAATGGAATTTTAATAGGCTCTCTTCATAATTAAAGAGACTATGTGGATTCACTTCCCTTTTTACCACTAAGAAAATATAACTATTTTATCCAACAAAAAAGGAAGCCACTACCATAATATCCTATAAACAAATTCCAAGGACAGGCAGGATTGGAAATAGCCAGTGTCAACCAGAACCATCTTCCAGATCTGTACTGTTTTCACCCCTTGTGACAGATTTCCATCCTAAATAGCAACTACCTTCATGCTAGTTGTGTGACACACTGGTGCTATGCAATGGTAAAGGCTCTGATTCTACACAAAAAGCCAATGCTCTGAAATCAGTCCCCAAAGAAAAATCTGTAAAACAGCATCCTCTTGCATCCCTTAGCTACAGCCACAAGAATATTGAGTAAAAACCATCCTACAGTTCAGCAGCATACAACAATATGCCTTTCCTTCTTGGTCTTAAATACACTGAATACCTAGGATTCAGCTGTAGGTGGGCTCAGCTGGACTTGGTATAAAGCTACAGAGCCAGTACTGGTCATTCATCTCCATCCATCAGCAGCTACTTAGGAGCATGCTAACTCATGACAACTGATAGAAGCACAAAAGGCCAAGTCCAAAACCGTAAGCACACTTCAATATATTATATTATATTATATTATATTATATTATATTATATTCAGGAGCAATGACGTATAATGCTCCCAGGAAGGTGGAAAAGGGGTGATGAGCTGAATTAGAAAATGGGTATCTGCTGAATATATAACAATCTTAGATACAAGGCTAGAGAGGTGGCTAAAGGTTCACACCTTATATCCTGACACTAATGTTATTCTAAGGAATTCCATCTTCACTATACCACCTAGGTTAAGGAAGGGGGGGGGATGACTATATAAATTTTCCCTTTATAGGACCATTAGAAAGTAGACATTAAATAGGAAAAATAACTGAAATTATAATTATGCTTAATTTCTACGTCAGAAACATGCTGACGTATAACGGACAATTAATTGCAGAAACAGAATGATCAGTGATTATATAAGGTAGCATTTGGATCCATGTACTTCCTAAACTGTCTAATAACAGCATCAATAATATTCTATGCAGAAAAATTACAAAGAGATGAGAAGTAAGAAAGACCGTGCCAAGGTTTCCAACTTGGATAATACAAGCAATAGTGGTGGCATTAGTAGGAACTGAAAGAACACAGACAGCACTTAACAAGCAATTTACAGCAACTACAAACAAACATCTATAACAAAGTTTAAATGCTCTGACTACCAACAAACAGTTGAGAGTTTACGTGTCAACCACATAACCAGTTAAAAGCTATTTGAAATGTGTGTTGGGGAGGGGAGGGAAGGAGGGAGGGAGGGAGGTTTCAAATGAATCTCAGGGCTCACAGTTCACTGCCAACTACTGAATATCCATTATGTGTCCCATATATGACTCACCAAAACTGCCATGAAGTAGAAAGAATTATTACTTACATTTTAGACAGTAATCATAGGGGCAGATTTTGAATATAAATCTAAATAAAAGCCCATGGGGATTTTTTTCCTTATAACACCATGCTAATTTTCCAATGGTGCTTTCTTTCATATATTAAGGAAAAGAATAATTCTTTTATATTCTCCCACCGTCAATCTACACATTACACAGATGGAATAAATGAAGAATACAATTTTGATATAAATAGATTTATGATCCTCTTTAGGTGGTATCCTACAAATTTGGAAAAATATAACCAGAATTTAAGGAACTTTGAAGCTTGTTACTTTGATACCACGTTTTACTGGCTAGCCAAAAGTTACCAAAGAAAATGGAAATTCTACATACCTTTAAAGTTATAAGAATCCCTATTTCTTTCCATATCTTATAAAATCTTTGTAGAAAGTAACTGAAATGTATTCCTTGTCCTCCAAGGCTCCTGATTTCCACTACCACCTGTACACAATGAAATCTCAACTTCACTGCACATCCAGTCTACAATCTTATCCTTCAAGCACAAAACTTCACTTAACATGCAAATGCGGTTCCAAGAACACTGCTTTCAAACCGGATACGTGATGCTCACTTACACTACGCTACAGTAAATAACACACATGTTGCTCTGCAAAAACAGAGTATGGAAAAAGGGCTGTAGTGAAGAACAAACTTGGATTGACCTGCCTTTCTTTCAGATAATGAGTTGAGAAGTTTTTTAAAACAAGTGACTCACCAGGGGAGGCACAAATTTATTGTGTTCTACAATCTAACAATCTTAGCAGCTCTGGGGGTTATCTATTTATTGACGGGCAACTGTAATGTATCTTTCTTAGATAAAACACAGTTATTTAAATGTTTCTCTCATTTCATGTTTCTGGACTCAGCAGTAAACATGCAAATGACTTCACAAGAACAAAAACACTCATTAAATGTCAATAAGCCCTCAAAACACAGCTCAAAAACAACCAGAAAGCCCTGTACCAGGTCAACAAAGGCCACTGTACTCAGAAAGGAATTTGAGAATGACATTGACTGAAAACTGCAAGGAAGTCAGGAGCACAATGTTGACCTTTGCTTTCCCTGTGTGACTTTCTGAAAGCCACCTCATCTCTCTAGGCATTATTTCCCCTTATAAGGGGGAGGGGGGCAGGTGATTAGATTAATTCCTTGAGAAACATGTACTAGGCACCTACTATTTAAACTACTGTTCTAAAAAGATACAGTAGTAAACAAAATGAACAAGACCCACAGATCTTTTATTACAAGAGGAGGATGGAACCATCAGAATCCATCAGCTCTAAAATTTTTTCCAAAGCTACACATAACTCATTCTACCACATATGATGTTCAAAGTGACTGGTTGTAAATTTAATTTTTCTGCAGTCTGCCCAATTTCAACTAACATGCTCAAAATGGAGACAATGTAAAATGGTAGGGCTAATTTCAGAAACAGGCAGTTTCTCCAAAAGGTTAAATAAAAATGTCCAAGAGATGACTCAGAAGGTAAAGGCACTCACCAACAAGCCTGGCAACCCCAGAACCCAGATTTGAAAGAAAGAACCAATTCCTGCAAGCTATCCTCTGACCATATAATGAGCATGTGTATACACAAACACACACATAGTAAATGAGTAAACACATATAAAAGAGTAAGCTAAGCACATATAAAGAGTTTAAATGGAATTATACACCTTTATAAGGGCAACAGGGCACCGACTAGACACCATGGGACAGCAAATAAAGAAGGGTTACTTCCTTTGGAGTTGTTGGCAAGAGAGGTCCCATAGATCCCCCAAACCCAAAAAATATTACATGCTATAGCCAATGTTCTTGGTTATCCCCCACAATGTGGCGGTAAGCCCATATTTCTGGAAATACCATTACCCAAGAGGACTGGAAAATTCAAGATGGTACTGACCTGGCAGCTTCATCGCTAATGCCAGGATTTCATAGCGCTGGAGGTGCTATGTATGATATAAGAGGATAAAAGGAATCAACATACTTACTCTGCTGCGAAAAGTATGAGTTAGAATGACACACCTGGCAAGATATGTCCACTGGCCCAATAGTACCAGAAATATCATTGGAGTATGAGGACTCTGGGCATGTGTGGAACCTCGGTGCGCATGCGCAGTCTTCCCTTTAAAAGCTCCAACTTTCCTGGTTCAATCTCTCTGTTTCCTCTCTTTACGCCGCTCTCTCTCTGCTCACTCCTTCTCTGCTCTTCTCTTCTCCCACCTACATGCTCTCTCTGTCTCTCTATGGTGACCAGCCATGACAGCCAGCCATTACCCCTGTTCCTCTTCTCTCTTAGTCTCCTTACTCTGCCGGGCCATATAATAAACTAGTTAACATTTCTCATCCACGAATTGAAATTCATACCTGGCACTGTTATCTGTGCCAAGAACCTGTGGGTAAACATGTCCTAGTCCCTAGGTCAGAACTTACTATGATTACTTGGCCAAATGAACATAATATTAAACCAGCTCCTGCTGACTTATTGCTATATCCATAAACTGATGAATCAGTCAACCCTCATCAGAGAAGCTTCCTTTTTCTTTTTTTTTTTTTTCCCCAAGACAGGGTTTCTCTGTGGCTGTCCTGGAACTAACTCTTGTAGACCAGGCTGGTCTTGAACTCACAGAGATCTGCCTGCCTCTGCCTGTGCCTCCCGAGTGCTGGGATTAAAGGCGTGCGCCACCACTGCCTGTTGAGAAGCTTCTTTTGCAGTAGATGACAATTAACACAAAGATCACAACTGATCATGGTGCAGAAAATAAGAAACTGGAATGTCCATCCCAAAAGAGGCGTCTATATCACATCGTCTTCTCCCAAGGCTCAGGGATCAAGGCAAAAGAAGGGATGGAAAGATTGTAAGACCAATAGGTAGTAGATAACTGCAAGGAAACAGTAGGTTCTGAACACCATAGAACAGATACACAAATGAATTCATAGCAATTGACCTAGTACGCACAAAACCTGAGCAGGCTCAGGACAAACATATTACCAGCACAGAGAAGGGAGATAGGCATAAAGTTTGACTCCAGATACAGAGAGACTAGCAGTTAATAGCTACTAGAAGAAAAATCAGGTTTTTTTTAAGGGTGCAGGCTCTAATGGGAGAGTACCCTACAGTAAAGATTGTACATACAAGTGTATATGTGCAGCACAAACTATACTTAAGGGTCAAAAATTAAAAGAGGATATCAAATTAGATGAGTAAAGAATGTGGGGAAGTGAGGGAAGAAGATGATTAAAATGCATTGTATGATATTCTCGAAGAACTAATAAAAAGGAGAATTTAAGAAGCAGTAAGAATATTGGTACTGAGATGGGCGATAAGATGATGACCCTTGAAAACATTATACTATGTGAAAGAACAAGACACAATGGACAGGTAATAAATGATTTCATTTACACAAAGTGTCCAGGAAAAAGGGATCCACGGAGAAAAAAAAGGAAAATGGTGGTAGCCACAGGTTGAGGAAAGGGGAATGGGAGACACTGAAGATGGTGACTGACAGCAAATGACCAGCTTCCTTTCTGAATGACAAACACATTCTGTTTTTAGAAAGTGTTGATGATGGTACAACTTTGTGAACATATTAAAAGATACTAATACTATCTTCTAAAGTGGTAGATTTTATTGAAGGTAAACTGTAATGAATTAACAAAAGCAATGAAATGTTGCATAGAAACAGAGAGCAGATGATTACCTAGAAAAAATATTTTAAATAATGTTCACGTTATTATTGCACAGAAGTTTTATTCTTGGTTTATTATTTTAGGTCCAAGGCAAACATCATTAAATTGATTTTGTCAATTCTTTCCCTAATAGCCTAAGACTCCATTGTTTCAATACTATCACACTTACTAAGTCATTGTCCTTCCCACTACTCATTTGTCGGTGTCTTTCCAACTCAGTTAATCACCTTAATACTCATTCTTCAGTCATCTCTCCCTGCTCCTTCAGCTTTTCCAGGGCATAAATCCACCTTCAGACATATTTTAACACATTACCAAAAAAAGTAATTAAGTTGTAGCTATCTAGAAATGTTCATAATGTAACTTTAAGCAAGAAGAGAAATGATAAAACACAAAAACGTAGGACTGTATGTGAAATTCACTGCAAGTAATCTTATGAAAATAACATCGAGTCCAAGTATACTCTAGGACACAACCAAAGATAGACAAGAATTACCACCAGTAAGTGCTTGTGGAACAAACAGCAACTAGCATAACCACAAAACATACTGTTGTGGTTTGAATAAGAAGAGCCCCCCAATGCTCATATATTTGAATGCTTAGTCATCAGAGAATAGAACTGTTTGAAATGATTAAAAGGATTAGGAGGTATGGCCTTATTGGACTGGGTCTGGCCTTGTTGGAGGACTCTGAGGTTTCAAAACCCATACCGGGATAGTCTCTCTGTGTCTACTGCCTACGGTTCAAAAGGTAGCTCTCAAACTGTACCATGTCTGCCTGCATGCAGCCATTGTCCCCACCAGGATAATGGACTAACCCTCTAAAACTGCAAGCAAACTCCCAATTAAATGCTTTCTTTATAAGAGTTGCCACATTCATGGTGTCTCTTCACAGCAATAGAACACTGATAAATAAGCCAAGGAAAGGAACTTAAAAATTATGTTAGGCAAGTCTTCAAGCACTAACTATGGAATCTAAGTTTCCTGATTTCTAAATCCTGTAAATTTTGACCACTAAGTTTGTGCATAACTAATCAAACATGCATAAATTCCAAGGTTTTTTAAAGAAATGATCAGGGCTCAGTTAATAAATACAATAAGATAGTGCGTGAAGTAATCACTGTTCGCTCTGACACTGGTCATTCCGAGGGACACATACCAACTGTAAATCATGCTTACAGCTGCTGAAGCAACAGCACTTAGCCATCAATAGAGAACAAGGTCAAGGGAAAAGGAAATGTTAAAAATTCTGGCTAAAAAGTCTACAGAAGGAAGAATTCCTTGGAGCTCAGTTTTGTTGGCCTTGACTGGAACTTAATCTACCACATAAGACAACAGAAAGCATGACTGCTCCTCACATCAGACCAAGTGAATAAAACAGGGAATTTTTAAATCAGGACATTCTCTATGCTGAAGTTTAATAATCCATAGACACACAAATCACTGTCAAGTGCAATTCAGCAATTCTGAGGGCTGCATTTTAAGCTTCCATTAGACTGGAGCATTTTTACTATGATCCTATCAGTCATAAGTTGAGAAGTTAAATACCCTATTTCTCAAACTCTTGAAAGCATCACAGACTGAAAGCAAATAATGAAAACACAGGGTAGTTATCTCTCTCATCTTTCTCTGTAATAAGAAAATACATTCTCTCCTAAAAATCTACCAACTGACTTTTCTCCTTTTCTTAGCCAGAATTATTGCAGACAGTAGAATTTCTCTACCTGGGAACTTCAATCTGAAAGGAAGAACAGTGGAAAAGAAGCTACACTTGCCCCTTGAAAATACATTAAGGAAATATTTGACCCTAGATTTGACAGCAGAGTGCAAAGAATACTAATTTACATATGGAAATCCATAGAGAGGACTGGCAAAAAGATCCCCAGAGGCAAAATATTAATGTCTATAGTTGGATGATTCAACTTAAGTAAATCACTGTGCTAGAGAAGTGATGAAACAAACCAATCCAAGATGTAAATGTCCTGTTTTCCTCTTAGACTCTAACTTAAAAATTCTAACTATATCAGAAATCAAAGCAGAAGTCCATTTCCATTCCAGTTCTTTTTTTGTTAACAAAAGGTGATTAATCCTAGTTCCTCCATTCCATAATATTTTCAAAATTATTTTCTAAATGTCAGGGTTACTGATGAAATGCATAGAGGTGAGCTAAATCTCTTACCCTTAGCAATATGCTAAGCAAATAAATCATTTAGTGTACCCCCTATGTAGGAAGACTGACAGTGAGTTAACCCAGCTTACAAAGTTGTACATAAAAACAATTCCTTCCTTTCACAACTACAATTGTCCCTAGCCTTTTGAGTATCTGGCATTCAATCAAATTTAATGACCCAGAAGAACTTAATATCTCAAAAAATAGAAGAACTCATTGTCTCTAACATTATTCCAGGAACAGATACACACAAGAAAATGGGAATGCCACAGCAGAGTGCAAAGGCACCTACCCCCGTACTGGGTGCACTCAGCAAATTTCAGGCCATCCCTGAAAACAGAATCCAGTTGTTCATCACCTGTGGATAACAATGGCTGCATAAACTTTTCAGCTGTCTATTGTACCTTAAGAGAGGGAGCTGTCTGCAACTCTCCAAGAAGCTGACATCAAAAGATGTTCATAAATGAGTCAAGAGAAAGCCGATCATGAACTATTGAGTGTAAATCTTCAACAAAATGAACCATGTTATATAGTGGTAATGATGGCAACCATGTGTTTATGGCAGAAAAATCCTATATCAGAAATCTTTTCTTTACCATTCACAATCTTTACAATTGCTTTTAGCATGCCAAAGACAGAGTGAATTTTCAATACATTTAGGAGTAAAAGACAAAAAGAAACCAATAGTCATTATTTTGCACAGGAGAATTAGCAGAAAACTGTGCCATGTAAATAAACTTGCCATAAACATCTAAACAGTTACTATTATTATCTCACACTTCACAAGCAACAGTTATTTGTATGTAATTAATTTGCTTATTTTTGGTGCCTCAGACAATGTAAAATACTTATCAGCTTGATTTCTAAACAATAACTGTTTAACTCTTCCTTTCATATTTGTAAGAAAATATTTATCTTGTTCTTCACTTAGCAGACTCAGAGCCATCTGCAGACATAACAGAGGGCTCTCACTGTGGCACTTAGGGACATAACCCAACTGAGAACTGACAGTGGCATATCGAAAGTTTACATGCAGCTGGCAAAGCTGAATTCTGTGAACACTTCTCCTATCTAGGCAGGCATGGTGTGCCAGTGGCACACTCAGTGCCAAAGGTGTCAGGAGCAAGACAGAAAAAGCAGTAGGGCAACGGATGCTGAGAATCCTCTCCACCTTCCAATTTCTCAATCCTTCTTCCTGTGACTCTGCCATCCCTTGCAACTTCCATGGCTACTAAGCTCATTGTCTCCAATGTCTCCTCTGCTTACACTCCCATAACTGACATAGCAAAACAGTGTCTCCCCTCTCCTGTACTCAGGCTCTAAGAAAATATCCATTGCCCCCTTTGTGGACTTTTGGTCACCACTGACTTAGATAGAAGCCTTGAGAACTCCTTTAATATTTTCTGTATGCTCACCAACCTATGTACTAGTAACTTTGTTACCAGAGAATTCTGGTTATTTTCTGTATAATATGGATAGAAGCTTAGAAATGAACGTCCCAACAATTGACTCCCTTCCTTCTTCAGTTTGGTTCAGCTAAAAGGTAATAACAGTGTTATTGTTGTTGTTACGTAACCATATTTATAGTACCTAAATTTATATCAAATATAAAGGATTCTGAGAGCCTACAAATAAGGTGACTGTGAGTATTTCTAGCATGCCTTCTCAAGAAAGTTGGTAGCAGAGCAGATAGTATGACTAAATTAAGTATTCATTCATTCAACAATTAGTAGGTATCCATTATGGCCTAGGACAGCATTAGGAACAGAGCACATTGTGATAATGCAATTTCATAGATGTGTCAATGAGTTTATAATCTGGAAAGGGTGGCTTTAAATGTTCACATGTGTGCATGTTCATAACTTACACACAACAAACACCAAATGTGCAGAGATCTGTGAGGAGAAAGCTAGTGCCTTGGGTTGGGGATGGAACAGCTATGCCATTATTAATTTCACCATAATGTAAGTTTTCTAAAGTAAATGCCTAGAGGAACTCTAGAAAACAAAACTATTTGACCTATCCATGAATTAGACCTTAATTCTATTACTTTGTCTAATGATATTTTACAATCAAGACTGTTTCATTTTATTCTTTTACAAAATATAAGTATGCCCTATACTTTCCTTAGCAGTAACATAAATCTTTACTTTTCCCCCAAAATTCTAACTATATATTTTTCTATTATTAAAATGAATGAGATTCCCAGGAAAAAATTAATTGTTCCACAAATCCACAAGGGATTTTCTAACAAATGCCCATTTCAATCAGCTCTGTGAGAGATGAATGTCATTCTGAACTGGGTCATTTTGAAGTTGCAAGAGTCAGTAAAACATGTAACCTACATAACCTCCAGGTTAAGAAAATGTGATCCTAAAATTAGCCCTCTCCAGCTAACTATATGTGACTGCTTTCTGTCTAAGACCCATTTTATTTTACTATGTCATGCAAGATACAAGGAACACAACACACTTATGGGAAGGGATGACTTTAATTATATAATGCAAAGAATGTACATATACTTTCTGTGCATGACACAAGACATTGAGAAACAGGAATAAACATGGAAATAAGAATTCAAATTATGCATAGGTTAGGAAAGCTTACTCATCTCAGGATGACTTGTTGGTCCAGTTTCTTAAAAAAAAAAAATTAATCCAAGTCTCTGGGTTTTATTGTTCATTTGTTAGTTTGTATGTTTGGGTTTTGTTTGTTTTCTGTTTTCAAGACAAGGTTTCTCTGTATTAACAGCCCTGACTGTCCTGTAACTTGATTTGTAAACCAGGCTGGCCATGCACTCATAGAGATGCACAGACCTCTGCATTCTGAGTGCTGGAATGAAAGCTGTGCACCACCATGAATAGCTTGTTTATTTGTTTCAAATTTGCCTGTATTACTGCAATTCTCTGCCGTCACTTCAATAAGGAAAGGTCTACAGGATCCAACTGCCAAACCTAGTTGGCAGAATGTTCAGAAGCACATACAAAAGTGCTAGGTTCAAAAGCCAGTGAGGACCTGAAATATGGTCAAAGACAAAAGAAAAGAAAAACTTAAGTGTCCTTAAATAAGTATACTGAGCTTAGGTTAAAGACCTGATCATTTAGAATGATTTTCTTCTTTACCCTAACATTTCCTTGGGTAAATGTAAAACAACTTGGGTACAAGGATCATATTTGTTCATCTCAGCATCTCCAAAGCACCCTAAAAATATATACTATGACTGTTCAATAAATGAAAGAATATAATTGGCCTTTAAAAACAAATTAGTGACATTAGGGGGAAATTAATGAGTATTTAGGGGATTTAAAAAAGATAGTAAGTGCCATATCCATTGATTTTCATTTCAGCTCTCTACTTGAACGTAATAAAAACAACATAAAATAGCTTAAACAACAAAAAAGGTAATTGTTATACAGATTTGCAGTTGTATACTGTACTAATCAAAGCCAAAAATTTAGCCAGAACTAGGAAAAGCAAGCAAAGAAATGGAAAAGTAGACAGGCCTCTAGGAGCAAATGAACTCTTGTGCTCTTCTCAATCTCTCCCTCTCCCGACCCTCTCCTCCCTCCCCCCCCCTCTCTCTCTCCCTCTCTCTCCTCTCTTTCTCTCCCTCTCTCTCTCTCCTCTCTCCTCTCTCTCTCTCCTCTCTCTCTCTTCTCTCTCTCTCTCTCTCCTCTCTCTCTCTCTCTTCTCTCCCTCTCTCTCTCTCTCTCCTCTCTCTCTCTCTCTCTCTCTCTCTCTCTCTCTCTCTCTCTCTCTCTCCCCCCATCCCTCATCTGCACCCTCCCCCTCTATGTGTGTATGTTTCCTTTCTTCTGCAGATGCAAACCTCCATCTTCAATAAGCATTTTCTGTTACACATTCCATAGAACACAGTTATACTCCCGCATACTAGGTTTCGAGTTTCATTATATTAGATCAACAAGGACTGATTTAATATACCAAATCCAAATTCCCAAGATGAAGAAATGCATCTATGTTTGATTTAATGAATTATAGTCAGAAGGATACCACCAAAAGCTGGATGTTTTGTGACATAATTATAAACCCAGTACTGGGAAGTCGAGCCAGGAGGATGGAGTTCAAAGTCATCCCAGTTATAAATATGTCAGGGCCTTACTTGGGCTAATAAGACTTTGCTTTTAGAGAAAAAGAAAAAGAGGGTGTCATGCCCATGCACTTGCAAGGTAGCAAAGGGCTAACCCTATGAATTAAGCATTTACAAAAGCAGTCTACTACAATATTAATGTTTTACACTCTACCATGAACTTTTACATGGTGGTTGATTCAAGTCACACAACGTCCCTATAAGAAATAAAGGACAGAATTTACATATAAGATAAGTGATGCTAAAGATAGTTCATTGACTTTCCCAAAATATCTCTGCTATTAGAGCAGGGGGTGATAGGGTAGGGCAATGCAGTCTACCACTTACTATCTACTTCCAACTACAAAATGGAATATAAATATTTTTAAAGGGGGGAACTAAATGACATTTTTAGGAGTCAGAGTTGAGAACTCAGAGTTTCTCAGAAAACCATCTTATAACAGCATAAAAGTAAAAAATTAAAATAAAAAGAACATTTAATGGGGGGGTGCACAAAAATCCATGACATTAATAAGCTCTTATACTGGATATTAATATATTGCCCATAAAACAATCTATCTAGCCAATCCAATGTTTTCCCTCTAAATATAACACCTTTAGCACCCACCATCTCTAACAATACCAGTTAAACTGGAATATAGTTAAAATGTAGAATGATTTTTGTTTTTGTTTGGTTGTTTTGTTCCTTAAAATTTGCTTTATAGGAAAACAAAGATAGTCAGGTAGTAAAATTTTCACTATTGGCTCCCCAAACTTAGTTGTGGATTCCTTTTTCAATGATATATAAATCCTTGGATGAAAAGAAAATTTCAGATTTGCTCTTTCATTGTATCCATAAATAAACTCTTAATTTGTTCTACGTTATGAGCCTTCTTTTCCTTTCCTGACGTTCTTCCAATCAACTAACCAGACATCAGCTCAGGTGCCGCTGGAATCATCATTCCATAACCACCAATTCTTACTGAATGCATCACTGGATGTCACAACAATGGTAAACAACCTTACTGTCTTCTTACATCCCCCTGTTGCCAACTGTGTTGACTCTGCCTACACACCTATCACCTATGAGAAAGGCCTCAGTTGCTCAGAAGTACCTATCATTTTCACTGCTAAACAATATTGATGGAAATTATTTACAGGTGATTACACTGAGCTATTATCTGATTTCTAAACAAAGATGACCCTTTCCTCAAATTACTTGTCATCCTTATAGTTCCATAAATCTCCATTTATTTTTTTCATTGTAAAATTCTAAAAATTTACCATATATGAAGTCTTTATCTAATCCTATATATTACACTAGTTTTTTACAGTCAGGTGTACATACCTATAATCCTAACTAAACAGCAAAGTAGAAGCTACCCTACAAGTTACATGAGATGCTGTCTCAATACAGGCAAAAAGAGTTTGCTATAAAATAGCTGGCCAATTATAAAAAATCTTATCCCTAAAGAATCAATTACGAATGTGATTCTTAATGCTATACACCTAAACAAGGGAAAGTACATTACCTTGGAAGTACAGCCACAGAACCCCATGAAATGAGTTCTATAAATTGACAAATGTTTAACCCTCAGATTCTGGCATAGCACCTTGAAGACTGTAGCCCCCACCCCAACTCCAAGATATTCAATGTAATCTCCCTTTGGTTCCTGTTCCAGCCTTCAGCAATCTCGACACAATTTAGATAGTCTAGTAGATCCTGACACATTATTTTTCATGAAGGTTATGCTTTTAATACAGCAGTATCTTAGAAGTATATGATAAAGGTAATTTGGAGAGCAACGACTCACTATTCTCTAAAACCACCAGACAACTGAGTAAATAATAGTGGTTTGAATAAGAGTGCCCCCCATAGACTCATATTTGAATGCCTGATCCACAGCTGATGGAACTGTTTGGGAAGGATTAGGAGGTGTGGCCTTGTTGGAGAAGTGTGTCCTTGAGAGTCTCTGAGGTTTCAAAAGGCCATGATATTCCCAGTTAGCTCTGTCTCTCACTCTCACATACACACATACATACGCATATCTGCCTCATGCTTATGGATCAGATGTAAGCTCTCAGCTACTGCTCCAGCACCATACCTGCCTGCCTGCTGCCAAGCATGATGGTCACAGACTTGCCCTCTGAAACTGTAAACGAGTCCCAATTAAATGATTTTTTAAAATAAGTTGCCTTAGTTGAAAAGTAACTAAAACACTAACTAACATTATGAACCATGCACACCTTTCTCATATAGATGAGGAAAAAGAAGCTGTAGCAACTAATACTAAATTCATGGGAATTTAATGTACAGAATCCTATAAGATTACAGTTTACAGAGTTGGGCCATAGTAGCCCTGAAACAGGCAGTGGTGGTGCATGCCTTTAATCAGAGCACTCAATAGGCAGGTGGATCTCTGTGAGTTCAAGGCCAGCCTGGTCTACAAAGTGAATTCCAGGACAGCCATGACTGTTACACATAGAAATGCTGACTAAAAAAAAAATTACAGTCTATAAACTAAGTATTTTATGGATTGAACCAATAAAGAACACAATATACAATGCTGTCCCTCGTCTAAAACATCTTGGTATGTTGGGTCTAGTGGCAGGTTCTGCAAAGGATGAGGAAAGCTCACAAAACTGTTCTTTGTTCTTTCTGGAAGAATAAAGTAGCAATGTGAGGTGAGTAGCTGAAAGTTACAGAGAAAGTATCATTCAACAAAAATTAGGAAAATTCTTACTTTTTTATAGTAAAGCCAGTACTTACTGTACAAAATTCTTGTAATGACTAAAGGAAGAGAGAACAAAAACACGTAAAAAGGAGGGTGGGGAATAAAAAAATCTGTTACACATGCTTATCTACAAATAAATTTAGGACTCTTTATTTCTAAAAGTCAATTATACTGATTCACTCTAAGTGTAATTTTAAATGAGTAAAAACACATGAAGCCTAATGGTACTGTTGAGGTGGACTGACTGAGAATCACACCAATTCATGAGAGATACTGTTGATACTACTGAGACCTATTTGTCAACCTAAGAGCACAAAGCTGAAACATAGAAGACTGTGGTGTAAAACGAATCCCTGATTCCAAAATGCCTGGCTCTTTTCTGGCTATAAATGCTATCTAATCTGCCTATTCTTATCTATTCACTATATTTGCTCAACTCTCAGTTCAAACTAGATAGTTTTTCTCCATCATTGCCCTGATTATAAAGCTCTGTACCACCTTGAGCCTTATAAAAACTTTTAGGTAGCACATGGTTGGGCCTCTACATTTTGGCCTCTTCTCTGAATCCTCCCACTAACAAGGAACCTCATCCTTCTCTCAAAACAGTAGGTACCAACTTTAGATTGGTCTAGTTATTAACAAGTTCTTTATACTGGGTATGGACCTCCCTTTGTGGCTTAGTGTGTTCCTTCCTTAGAGTATAAATTGCACATGCTCTTCTTCAATCAGTTTCCAAAGCACAAAATTCACAAAAGACTTCAACATTTAAATTAAGCAACCTTCCATGCTACTGGATCATTAGGCTTTTGTTTCTGCATTCATCCACACAACTGCCAAATGTTCTCTATGGCCTTCCCTTCATTCCAACAACTGCTACTTGTTTCACCCCTAGGTCCTCATCCTCTCTCCATCTTCTTTGTCCTCTTCCTCATTACACCGTGAGGACCTTCACTATGCATCTCTTCAGTTCACCCTCTACTCCAACATCACCTTAGCTTCCCTCCCTACAAGTAGAGAGTCGTCCTTTCCTCTTTAAAAACTGTACAGCTGCCTCCTTTCTGCAATCCTTGAGTCTACTGGAATGCTGTCTCGTTACCTCTTCTCAGATACGGGTAGGAAAGGAACTATGAGGAAACACATGCACTGATGAATTAAGTATTGTTAGGGACAATATGCACACTACTGCAATTAATTTTTCCATGTTCTTCATGGTTTTCACCCTCATAGAGCATCTACTGAATGAAGTTTCTTTTTACATTAAGTTCATTATTTATGAATATACTATATGCAATGTGCACACTTGGCAGTGGTACAAAGATGACTAAATAAGCTACTTCCTTCATTCAAAGGATCATAAGAGCTTTAAAGAGAAGTAGTCATGCATGTACATTATATGATGTTTAAAACAAAGGACACCTGAGAAAAGATGAACAAGAAAGTCACTGATCTATGCTCTGAATCACAGCCAGGTTGCTGTGGTGCTCTACTTGGAAATCCAAATCATTCTTACTGATGACGGTCAAGTACTACATGCCACACTGATGTACAAGACAGGGTTCTTGGGTCCATATTTCCTTTCAACCTACTGCACTATTCATCTCCATCAGTTCAATGATAATGTGCCAATGTGTTTTATATCACAGTGTCAATTTCTCTCACAGGCCATCATTTAATACAAACATTCTAAAATTTGAATTTGAACCTAACTTCTAAAATAAAGCTTAGAAGGCTAACAATGCCTTCATTATCAATAGAAAGTTTATTGTTCTTGTTGTTTTGGGTTTTTCCTTTAGGGTTTTTTGTTGCTGTTATTTTTGTTTCTTTGAGACAGGGTTTGTCTGTGTGTACCCCGGGGTATCCTGGAACTTACTCTGTAGACCAGGTTTACCTCAGACTCACACAGATCCACATGCCTCTGCCTCCTGAATGCTTGGAATAAGGGCATGGGCCACTACCTCCTGGCCAAATACGAAGTTTTGTAACTTATATTCAGTAAGAAAATATCTCCTCCTTCTCTTCAGCATTTGATGTTGTTGAAAACTCTTATTTGGTATCTGTATTAATAATGATCCCTCAACTAAAATTTTTTAACAATTTTATTTCTTGCATATCATCTCTCACAAAAATTAAAGCCAGTACCAAGACATTTATAGATCATCTATTACGTTTTCCTTCTCCACAAAAAAAAAGTTCCTATGTTCACAATATCACCTTCAAATATTTAAGTAGCTGACATCCTGTGTATTTGTGTGCTTTTAACACACTTAAATAGAAAACAGTATACCACCTATGTATCGAACATTACAATTATAATAAATGCTATTATAATATTTGCTTCATTTCACACCTTTCTGAGGAGTGAAATAGCAAAGTATTCTATCTCATCTCATTTTGTATGCTAATTATACACCCAGAAAAACATACCAGTGTTTTTATACTTTAGAAATCTATACATAATCAACAAGCACACGAAAAAGATAATGAACATAATTAGCCATAGTGGAACTGGTATGTAAGCCTCAGTGAAATAGTACTCAACAACAAGTATGAGAGAAGACATGGAGAAATAGGAAGCCTCAAATACTGCTAGTGGGACAGTAAAAGCATGTAGCCACCTAGAAAACAGTTTGGCTATTCCAACACATAGTATCAATAACTTAAGAAAAGATCGTGTGTGTGTGTGTGTGTGTGTGTGTGTGTGTGTGTGTGTGTGTGTGTGTGTGAGAGAGAGAGAGAGAGAGAGAGAGAGAGAGAGAGAGAGAGAGAAATTAATGTCCACACAAAACTTGTACAAAAACATAAACAGAAATATTATTGGTCATAGTTAGCCACTGAAAACTACATAAATTTCTACATACATAAAAACTACATAAACTACTCAAAATTCACCATAGACTAATGGGTAAGTGCAAAGTGGTAGATGTGTTTACAAGATACTCTATAGCAATAAAGAAAATTAGGCCCTTGTATATATACTGTAACACTGATGTACCTTGAAAATATTGTCTGGCTGAAAGAAACACATCAGAGAAGACTGAAGAGGACTTGACTTCACTTAAAGGAAGTGTGCAATAGAAATCAACTGTGGGAATGGAGTTCATCGGTACAGTACTTGCCTCAAATGCATAAGATCCTGAGTTTAATCCCAACATAGCAAAGAGTAACAGCAGTGCTGTGTCAGTAATTCAATTTGGTGAAATATATTAAAAGCCATTTAATTTTTGAACTGGTCAATTGTAAAAGAATTATATCTCAATAAAAATGTATATACAGCAAAGTCAAATTACATCACTGTTTTACAGCATCCTTTATTTTTACCTGACATCATGTTTCTGAGACTTATCCATGTGAACAGTTAATTTTTAACTGCTACATTATATGGCTAAAAATTATACCCCACTTACCAATTCCTCTAATTTTTTTCTATATGAATAATTGTTAAAAATAAACACCCTTGCACATTTTCTCCTTGGTGCCATCCATGTTGACAATTTTCTAGGCTAACACATAAAAAGCAGAACAGCTGAGTTTCTGAATCTCTGCATCTTCAACTTTACCAGGTATTTCCAGAATGTCTGCTCCAAAGATTGGAGTAATTTATTCCCAACAGCACAAGAGTTCCTGTTTCTTCTTATCCTTGCCAACACTTGGTGTTACCAAGCTTATTAGGTTATGCCAATCAATAGGTGTAAAATGGAATCTCACCAGGGTTTAGATTTTCATTTCCCTGTTAGTGAGGGTGAACACTTTCATAATTGGCCATTCAATCTTCTTCCCCTTGTGAATTGCCTAGTCATATCCTTCACCTGTTTTATACAGAGTACTTTGTCTTTCTGTCGTTGATTTATATGACAGCTTTCAAGATTTCGTTATTTATCTTCAGTTTCTTACAAGAGTTGCAAATATATACTCCTACTCTATGATCTATCTTTTAATTTTGTTTTTATTTTTATTTTTGCTATACTGAAGATCTTTATAATAATGTATTAAAGTATAAGTCTTTTCTTTGGAGGACTGTAATTTTTGTGTATTGCTTATGCATTTCCTTCCTAACCTTAAGTAGCTATGGCCCTTCAGAGTTGGACAGTATTAACCAACATTGTTCTTTGAGCATGACATGCCCAATGCTCTCTTTACATCACCATTGACTATTCACACAAGACTTGCACAAGACTGTTCCCATTAATGGTTGAGAGAGGAAGAGGGGAGCTCACAAGCCCCTGTTCCTCAATAACAACATATAGACAGTTAAAGTTTGCTTCAGAGACAGAGGTATAGCTGTTTTAAGTTGTTCATGTTCCTATAAGTAACATCTTACCCATGCTACTATAAGTATAATTAAGCTAGACTTGAATCATTTCTTTGGTCTGTCACTGGTGCCAAATCTGAGTAGATATTTGTTGGTCTCTTCAGGAAAAGTATAATCAACAGATAGAACTGTCTAAGGTACCCTGATTTCTATGCCCTTGTTGATCAGCTAATTCAAACCAAACAAAACAGAGCAAAGTGGTCCTCCCTAAATTTGGCAGTCTCTGGGGAACTGACAGCTAAAAGAATGATCTCCCATTTCAAACTCTTCAAAGACTCTACTACCCTTCTAACCATATCCAAAATAGCAAGCAAAGCCCACATGTCCCCAGGAAAAACTCAAGTTTACAAATTGCTCCCTTACACAATATCCTATAGACAGCCAAGGTGGGAAAGCTGAAAATCAAGCCCAAATATGACCAAACTCACTATCCTTCTTATGACATTACCAATAAAATGTAAATGTGAGTATATGCTAGAAGGAGGAGCTAAGGGTGTTCATAGACAGAACATCTACAATTCCCTATGAATAATCTTTTCATTTATACAGAGAACAATAAAACATTACTACTTAATAGACTGAATTAAGATGACTCCCTGGTAACTCCTTTGAATTTAAACACTAAGCAAAATGACAAGGAATTCGGGTTTGAAATGATCAAATTACCAGTTTCAGCATAATCTTCATTGGAGCTGATAAATCAGAAGAAAATTCAATGAGCTGTGCAAAAGGAAAATCATTGGAGTCAACAGAAGGGTGCATTCTGAAAGGGGTCTTCAGTAGGTGGAGCTCTCCCCTCTGAATTGATGCTGAACCTTTGAAGATGGAAAGTGAAAGGCTGGAAATAGGTACTCACAGAAAGGTTCTGCACACTGGCGTTGATTAAAATGCCAATCACGCTTCTTGTAAGAGCACACACATTAACCCTCTTGTACTGGCCACACTTCAACCCTGAATAATGTTATTATTAAAGGTATACAAGGTAACAATAATGTCTTCAGGACCCCTAAGAATGAGACAGAGTCCTTGCCTAGTATTTCTCCATCAAGCCACCTCTTTGTCAAAGGCAGAAGCATAACCATAAACTAGTTGGGATCTAGCTTTCATGGGAAGAACCCTTGAAGTTTACCTCTCCCCCCCCCTCAAATGTCTCTAGAAAAGCTTTCTTTCTAGTTGATGCTCCTCTCCTTTTCTTTTAAGGAAGGAAGGAAAGAAAGGAGGGAAGGGGAGGGGAGGGAAGGGGAATGGGAGGGCAGGGGAGGGGAGGGAAGGGAGGGAGGGAGGGAGGGAGGGAGGGGAGGGAGGAGGGAGGGAGGGAGGGAGGCGGGAGAGAGGGAGGGAGGGAGGGAGGGAGGGAGGGAGGGGGGAGGGGGAGGGAGGGAGGGAGGGAGGGGAACACAAATATATTGAGGCCTAAACTTGCTATGTAAGCCACAATGACCTTGAACTCCTTCCTGGTCCTCCTTTCTTCACCACCAGGTTCTGGATTATAGATATGCACCATCATGCCCAGAATACAATATACTTTTACCATCCAATGCTAGCCAACAAAATAGTGGTAAATTTTTAAAGCTGAATTCTGAAGGTGTTTGGTAGATACACACCAGAAATTCTGAATAATCTAAACCCTTCTCCAAGGCTCCGATTTTGGAAGCCCACTGAAAAGCAAAAATGACTTTAGAGGGATGTCGGGTAACAACCTCTCAAAAGTCTCATCCTCCAAACAAATTCACTGACAAGTTATTATTATTTAATTAATTTAATCTTTTAAACTTATTGTTTTTAGCTACGTGTAAATGAGAATTATACACATGACTGCAAGTGCCTTCAGAGGCCAGAAGCGTCAAATCTTTCTGGAGCTGGAGTTACAAGCAGTTGTGAGCCTCCAGACATGGATACTAGGGACAGAGTCCAGTCTCTGACAGGAGCAGAAAGCATTCCTAACTGCTAACCCATCTCTCCAGGCCCTGATGATTCACTCTAAGGCTCAGGGTCCCACTGCTTCCTTTCAAAGACCAAGTTTAGAATTAAATTGCATCATTAAAAAGGGAAAAAAATTCCATTACTCAAAAACCAAGAAAAAAATCACTTTTATACACTACATGATTTTTTTAAAGACAAAGGAAAAGACACAGGAGTGCACAAGCATTCAAGAACTTCAGTATAAACAATGAGGCATGGGATCCACATAAACTGGCATGTTCTAACTCACTGTGTGACACAGCCTTCCTAAAAACAGCATACTCTCTGACCTTGAGGATAAGTTCCTCATAATCTGATCATAAGTTGCACCTGGAAGTACCTTCCCTGGGGCATTGAGTCCTGAGATTTTTGTTCAAAATACTTTCTTGAAAGTGTTTAGATGAAATGTAAAGACCAAGAAATTGTTCTCCTTTTGCTGATGATGAACCCTGGAGCATTAACTCTATAGACACAATCTGTGATAAGATCTTGATAAAATTCTGCAGGTGTAAGGATGGACTAAAAGTGCTGGCAATACAATACACACAGAATGGGAAATGCCATAGAGTACACAAATGACCAACAGCAATTCTACTACACAATAAGAATTCTCAACTCTGCCACTGAAGACAATAAAATGATAACAGACCACGTTACATAGACAGTGGTTTCAAAGAGCTGAATACATCCTTATGTTTGAAAAACATTTTTCATGAACTATTTAAAGACTCTCCTTTATAGTGAAAAATAACTACATAATACATGAAGTTCAGAGGCTGAAGAGATGGCTCTGCTGTTAAGACCACTGGCTGCTCTGTACTCAGAGGGTTCAGTTCCCAGCAACCAAATGGCAGCTCACAACTGTCTGTGACTCCAGTTTCAGAGAATCTGACACCCTTATGCTGACACATATGAAGGCAAAAACACCAGTGCATATGATAAACTATTCTTTAAAAAAGATAGGAAGTTCAAATGTTTCTTTACAAAAGTAGGTATGAGTTTATACTAATCTGTTTACAACTTTACAGGTAAAGTTTTCTGACAGAAAAAAATTAAGTTATCTACATGGCATCCAGCAATAATGCTGAATAAAGATTATTGTCAAAAATAAACAGAAGTAAACTCAGACAAAGGGGTACTGATTGGTTACTGTAAGTTTGGCACATTAAGACCATAGCTGTATCCAATGCAGTACATGTCTGAAACCAGAATACAGTAAGATTATAGAGGGGCACCTAGCACAGTTTAAATTCTCTATATTAATAAGCATTCAAAATAAACAATTTTGCTACCATTTCTAGGGACTGTGTGAACCAATTGCTTTTCTCATTTCTGTGACAAAAGGAAGTTAAGAAAGAAAGGATTCATCTGGCTCACAGTTTGAAGATATACATTCCATCATGGAGGGGTCACAAGAGTGACCACAAGAGTGGCTTTAGGTGTGGCAGCAGAAACATGAGACAGCTGTGGCCCCCATTGCAATGCATTGGGAACATGGAAAGGACTGGTACTCGGCTGGTTCCCTCACTTGTTCCTTTATTTTCATCTAGGCCCCAAGTCCATGGGGTGGGGTCACCATATCCAGGGTGGACTGTTCTTCCTCAGTTAAATCTCTCTGAACACACCTGCATAAGAGATGTTCAGTGGAATATCCCCTAGAGGATTCTAAATCCAGTCAATTTCACAATGACAATTGATCACCACACCTCTAATACAAAATTAAGTAGATGTCTCTCTGTGTGTGCCTTACAGTCATACACACAGGAGGGAAAAAAACACATGCACATAAATACTTCAGTCTTGGAGTTGATTTCATAACCTTATGCACAATGCTAATTTCCCTAATACTTCTTCTCTAATGTTATGCTTTCTTTCCTGCCTTCTTTGTTATCTTTTAAATGTAATTCCTGATAAAGAGACTCTGAGATGCTACAATACAAACACCCAGCACATTATTGTTAATCCAGTGGCCAACCATGCCATGCTCACAGACATAAAACCATTTCAAAAGTACATTCACCATGCATTGGCTCAGCACGACAGACTGACTGTCTGAAGACAGGGAAAAATAAAAAGGTTTTAACAGGGTCCTGGATGTGGTGACCCCACCCCATGGACTTGGGGCCTAGATGAAAATAAAGGAACAAGTGAAGGAACCAGCCAAGTACCAGTCCTTTCCAGTTTCCTGATGCATTGCAGTGGGACCTGCTGTCTCATGTTTAACTCATTTCTTAGGCTCCCCTCCCCAAAGAAAATTCCTTGAGAATCTTCATGGTGAACCTTTCTTTATTTGTCATATCAGTATAAAGAGAATCATATGAGCAGGTTATTAATAATAAGGAATCAAGAAAATGGATGAATCTTTTATGCTCACTGACACAGGGCCTCTCTCTAAGTACAGTCTTGTCATTTCCACTCCTTTACGTCACCCACCCACACCCACTGTGCAGCCCTGCATGGGTAACTGAATCAGAACTCTAAAAGGACAGTACTTCCAACACTCTTCGAGCTATCCAATGGAAACATTCTTCTTCAGAATACCAGCTCCCTGGGGAAATTAAAACATATAGAAAAGAAAGAAGATATAACTGAGCAACCACACCCCACCAACTGTCTGAATAGGGCCAATTGTTCCTACACCTGCAGCAGAAAAAGTTAGGCAAGGGTCAGAACAAGGAGAGCAGAAAGCCAACACCTCTCTGAGGCAGCAGTCTCCAAAGTACTCAGGAAAACAGAATCCGGTCAGCGCTCTGAAACATTTGAAGAGCAACACAGAAACTAGGCCTTTAGCACATCTCTCCTCACCAGTCAGTCACACGCCACAGGGCTGCTTTAAGACTGTGTTCAGTCATAGCGTGCAGGGCAGACTTTACACATGGATCTTTTCTCCCACTTGTGTGGTGGAAACGGGAGAGACTGAATTAGAGCAAAATGTCTAAAACTTTTCTCATTTTAGTGGGCCAAAAAAAATGGTAGTTTTCTGTAAAAAAGCAAACCTCAATAATGTGATAACACTTGATAATTATGTTACTGTATTTTAGCTAAACATGTATAAATCAGCTACTTTATGGTAGAATTCCTTATGAACAGTGCAGAGGCACAGCGTATGTGTAACATGATTTAGTTATACAATAAAATGGGAGCTTTATGTGATTTTGATTACACTTCTCTTTTTATACAATAACTTCAAATTTCTCTAGCAAGAAAACTGTTGGTATCAGACAGTCCCAACACAGAACACTTACAGAGGTTCTAAAAGGTCTTTTCCTTACAGAAACAGGTGAATGTTGAAATATGCAAAGGAAAGTGCAAAGAATCACTGATACACGTTCAGTTACCTTCAACTAGTGCTACAGGGCATAACCCCCAGCTGGCATCACTATACTGTGCCAATATAATGAACTTACACATGACAGATTGAAAAGAATGTAGGAAGCAATATAATATTCCAATAAAGTACATGAACTTTGTTGTAAGACTAATTTGAGTAAAAACCCAAGCTCTGCCATTTAAGAGTAAAATATGAACAAAGCCTGATTGCTACTCTTTCATAGCTTAATTAAATATGACATATTTTCACATGGCTGATACCCCTTAAGTCACAATGCCTTTAACCTTCATGTCGAAAGAGTCTTGATTATTCAAATTCACTTGCCTGATATGAATCTGTTAAAAGAAAAACAAAGTATTCTGACACTGGTTAAAATAGCAAAGAAATCTTTATTCAGAACTACCTTTGTATCAGAGAGAGAGAGAAGAGAGAGAGAGAGAGAGAGAGAGAGAGAGAGAGAGAGAGAGAGAGAGAGAGAGACTGGGTCTAATTCTTTATCTAGCAAAGAAGCTGTGATTCACAGCCAATGAGCATAAGAAAACATACACAGCAGACGCAACAGTGGGGAGGGGCATCTTATCAAACTAACAGCTTAATTACTGCTAAACAAAGGTGAGAGATTCACACATTACAGGTGAGGAGGAGGCATCTGATCACATGTCAAATGCGAAGTCATTCTCCCTAAACCTGCAGAGCAAGATTTTTGCTAAATAGACTCATCAGAGATGGACATGAAGGATCAAAGCTACCCAACATCAAAGACAACTTGGGAAGAGAGCTAAGGGAAGGCCACTAAAGTTAACCAAGGGGATAGGTCAGGAGTAAGCAAGCCCTGTGTAAAGAGAAGAGGAGCTCCTCTTACTGAGAGCAAGGGTCATTCCACATACTGCAAACACTGGTTCTGGAAGAAACCGGAGGCTGCCTCTCACCCTCTATCCAAGCTATGCAAGGAGACATTCTAAACATATCCACTACGCTTAAGTAGCATTTCATGTTTGCCAGTCATAGTTTGTTTCTTATCCACTGGCATTGTCAATGCAAGTGATTATTGGCCTAAATGAAGAATTTCTATATAAGCAGACATAAACAGGTAAACTATGAGAATTGTACTTTATCAGCTGATATGTCCCCCACATATTTCTTTCCCTAGTTGTTCTTATCATAAACACTTCACATTTTACACTATAAAAACATAACAATGAAATTATAAGAGGTGATGAAAAAGAACCAAAGAAAAAATTTCATTGCCTTTCTCTACAGTTTAAATTAGAATTCTAGGAAACATTATGAATAAAGTCATGTTTCTAATATTTTAAAAAAATGGAGAAACAATAGGTAACTTAACAGATATGGGTACTATAAGTTCTTACATCCAAGCACACACCTCACATCCTAGACCTCTGAACTTAGGCCATTAAATGTTTTAAAGTAGTTTCCAAATTGTGCTCTCAAGAATGCCATAGAAGTATATCATAGGCAACCCCATAGAGACAGTACCAAGTAGTCTATAAAATAGCAGGGAATGGGAATCAGAGTCTATTTGGGTCCAAGTTCATTTTTCCAACTCTAAACTGTAATCCAGATAATACCTAAGGTAGTGGACTGGCTATGCAATTCAAACAAAATAACATTTTATAAAATAATAATGTAAATATTTGTGAGTTATACTTATATAATTTTATTATAATCTGAAAACAGAAACCACAAAAGAGAAATAATTTTGTATTTCAGAATTCGCAAAGCTCTTTATCTCCACTCAAATATTTGTTATTAATCTTATGATTACTATTCCAGATCTTTCCCTTCTCCTTCATATTTAATATGGCTCATTGCCTACATACTAAAACAAAATTACAAATTTCATTTTATTGACATTTGCTGTTTGTATATCATTAAAACTTGATTGCTAAATGTTGTATGAACTTAATATAAAGTTTTTATAGCCTCAGAAACATTGCTGATACTTCTTTAACCAAAGCTAAGTACCTAAGTTTTAGGCATCTCCACCACATTCAGTCAATGTATCTGCAGGTGAGGCTCTACAAAATCAGGGATGCACAACGACTCAGTGTTGAGAGGTTCTCTGTCAAGACAAAAACCACATAAGGTAAAAAGTGCTGACCAAAAATTTAGGGAATTCTACAACAAGGGTGCCAATCCCTTCCCAGGGTGTTTAGGAAATACCTTCTAGAGAGCTTGATATCAAAGCTGAGAAATGACAAAATAAATGAAAATTGCCCAGGAAAATAGGATGTAATGATAAACAGATTCTCACCTTGACAGGATCAAGAATCATTAAGGACTTCAAGCCAGTAACCATGTCTGAGGGATTTTCTACAGGGTAACAGACAGAGGAAGACCCACCTAACTGTGGGCAGCACCATTCCATGGGCCAAGGCCCTTAAATGAATAAAAAGAAGCAGCTAGCTGAGCAGCAGCACTGCCCAGTCTCTGCTCCCGCTCAGAGGAGACATGACCAGCCGGCCTCCTGCTCCTGCTGCAATGTCTCCCTGCCATGAATGGACGCGCATCCTCTAATTGTAAGCCAAAATCAACACTTCTTTCCTTAAAGTGCTGCTTGCCAGGTACTTGGTCAGAACAGTAATTCAAGCAACCAACTCTTTTTGGAATGTTGAACAAAAATACCATGTGGAATGTACAATATCCTGGGAGAATCTGATAACCTGAGGAAAGAATTGAGATATGAAAAGTCTTTTATGCCATGCCAAGGATTTTGAACTTGACCTAAAGTTTCAATGTTAAGGAAAGATCTGTCATTTTTAAATGTGGTCCTGGATGCAATGTGAAGAGTAAATCATAACAGGGCTACACCTATGAATGGGATGATACAGTGATGTGGAGAGAGAAAAGGGTCGCCTGAACTGAAGCTGTAGCCATGGAGAAGGAAAGAGGAAAGAGGGCCTTTAGAGGTGTGAAACTCATAGGATGCTCAACATGAGACTGCAACTGGTTTAGTGCTCATCACTAAGTTAAGCAAGCAGGTATCATTCTAGTAACTTACCAATACACTACCTAGCATAATTCATTTCTACCAGCACTAATACCTAGAAAAACTGAGAATTTGCATGCTAGGTTAAATATGATGTCCAGCCAATAGTTCTTCCTAAAATACAATGGGAAATAAATTGAGACACTAAAAAGGTAGGAATCTTGACCCTGAACAGGTCCCAAAACCTCCATGCTACAGAATAGGAAACAAAAACAGGATTTTTCTTACTGTTCTACAAACAGGCATTAAAATCTTGCTACTCATATTCAAAATGTTATCAAGCTCACTGAATACAATAGCAGGTATCAGGGATGTATGTTCTTGTCACGAACACAGACAGGCCTATGTGCAATCATGTCTAAGGGACGTGCATTTGGCATGACCTCAGCACCATCTATTGGTATGTGGTGGGGGAAGGGAGACCTCCCAGCATGGAAAAGTGGAAATAATTGCCACTAACCAAATCACACCAAGCCATGTTGCTTTTACTGTTACCAAAAGGAGTCATTGGCATTCCTGCAAAGTTTCAAGCTGTGATGAAAACCACCAAGATACTTTTTGATGATGAACATCTGACTGGTCATGTGTAGGTGTGATGGTGCTGTTATAAAGCACTGAACCTAAATAGTGGTGAATGATGCAAGCAGCCTAATAGTCTAAGTAGAATAAAAAGGATGATCAAAATTTTCTACCCAGAAAAGGTGTTCCCTAGGGTTCTAACAATGATAAAGGAAATTGTAGAAGCCTGTCTTGGGAAGACTGTTGTCAATGCTGTGGTCACAGCAGCAGCTGACTTCAGTGACCCTCAGCAACAGGCATCAAAAGATGTACTTAGAATCAATAAAAACAACGTTGCTACTATCGCTTACAGACTAGATAAGAAGGTTGGTGCTTGAAGAAATGTGCTCAGTTTTTATTTGGAAGTGGCACTTTTAATATGTGAGTCCTTACTATTGAGGACAGAATTTTTTGAGGTCAAATCTATAGCAGGAGATACCCACCTGGATAGAGAAGGCTTTGACAACTGGATGGTTAACCATTTTATTGCTGAGTTTAAATGCCAGCACAAAAAAAGACATCAGTTAGATCAACACAGATGTTGATCCTCATCTGCACACTGCTTGTGAATGGGCTCAGTATACTCTCCCCTATAGTAACAAGGCCAGTACTGAAACTGATTCTCTCTATAAGGGAATACATTTCTATATCTACATTACCCAAGCTCAATTTGAAGAATTGAATGCTATCCTGTTCTGGGGCACTGTAGATCCTGTAGAAAAGGTCCTTCAAGATGTCAAACTACACAAGTCACAGATCTGTGATATTGTCTTAGTGTGGCTCTCCTAGAATCCTCAAGATTCAGAAGCTTCTGCAAAACTTCTTCAATAGAAAAGAACTGGGTATAACCCTAATGAAGCCACTGTTTATGATACAGCTGTCCACATAGCCATTCTCTGAAGACAAGTCTGAAAATGCTCAGAATTTACTGCTTTTGAATATCACTCTTTCTCCCCTTCATACTGAAACCACTGGTGGAAACACACCTGTCCTCATCAAGCATAATACTATCACTCAGACCTAGCAGACACAGACCTTCACTACTTTACTCTGACAAACAGCCAAATTTGCTCTCTCATGTAATGAAGGTAAAGAATCCATGACTAAAGATAGCAACCTGCTGGAAAAGTTTGAACTCACAGGCATATGTCCAACACCCTAAGATGTTCCTCAGGTATAAGTCATGTTTAACATTGATGCCAATGGCACCCTCGGGGTTTCTGCTGTAGATAAGAGTACAGGAAAGGAGAACAAGATCACAATCACCAATGACAGGGGTTGCAGACAACAAGGAGAATACTGAGTGCATGATCCAGGATGCTAGGAAGCACAAAGGTGAAGATGAGACAAGGGAAACAAAAGTATCATCCAAGAGTTCACTGGAGTCCTCTGCATTCAACATTACAGTAACAACTGAAAATAATAAACTTCAAGGCAAGATCAATGATAAGGATAAAGTGAAGATTCCAGAAAGTGTAATGAAATCATCAGTTGGCTGCATAAGAATCAAACTGCAGATAAAGAAGAATTTTAACACCAGCAGAAAGAACTGAAGAAAGACTGCAAGCACATCATGATCAAGCTTTACCACAGTGCTAGAGGAACGCACAAGAGATGTCTGAGGGCTTCCCTGGTTGTGCAACTCCTCCCTCAGGAGGGGCTTTTTCAGGGCCCACCATTGAAAAGATTAATTATTTCAGTCCAAGGAGAACTGTGGCATTGTTCCACAGGAAAACTTTTAAACATTTAAAACATTTACAGGACCCAAATTTAGCAAGTTCCATGGCACTGTTGAGGTTGAGCTGCTAAAGTAAACTACTGGGCGTTATAACTACTTAAACAGAACTGCACAAGGGGAGAGGAAATAACACTGTATATTGAGTGGAAGTACAATGCCTTAAATAAAACAATTTAAACTTGTGGGGGGAAATGTTGTCAAAGCACTGGTATCAGCAGAAAGCTTGTTAGAAATGCAGTTCTCGCTGGGCGTTGGTGGCACACGCCTTTAATCCCAGCTCTCCAGAGGCAGAGGCAGAGGCAGGTGGATCTCTGTGAGTTCCAGACCAGCCTGGTCTACAAGAGCTAGTTCCAGGACAGCCTCCAAAGACACAGAGAAACCCTGTCTGGAAACCTCCCCCACACACACAACCAAAAAAAAAAAAAAAAAAAAAAAGGAAATGCAGTTCTCTAGCCCTACTTGAAAAATACTGAACAAGAATCTACATATGAAGAAGGTCCCAGAAATTTATAGACTTGGGAGATCTTGAAAGTCACCAAAAGAACTTGGCTCTTCTCTGTGGATGAAACAAAAACGCACACATACCTGACCTTATACGTGACTAAAAGAGTAACTCAGCAATGTTTCTTATTACATACACCACAAAGAAAGCAACACATGCAGGCATTAAGTGGCAACTAGTGTTCATCAAAAAGTAATGCCGAGCCAAGCATAGTGCAAACACATTTAATCCCACACTAGGAAATCAGAATCAGATGGATCTCTGAGTTCAAGGTCAGCCAGATCTATATAGTGAGTGCCAGCACAACAAGGGCTATATAGACAGAATATGCCCCCCAACAAAAAGTAATGCAGGATTTCCCATATTTGAAAAAATAGAAAAAAATGCTTAAAACTATGGTTTGTCTTTCCTTTAAAATTTTTCACAGAGAAAAAATTATTACCACTACTTATTTGATGATTAGCACAACTGATAGCTTACATACTTTTAAGTCATCCCTAGTTTACTGAGGAAGCTTTGCAAAGCCCTTAATTATGTGCTAGTCTAGAACAACTATTTCATTAGCTAATTTTCTGCCCACTCCCTTTGTCAGGGGAAAACGTGTCATCACAGTTCTTAAGAAAAAACAGTTAATGTGTTTTGGATAATAAATTGCCTTAAAAGGATAATTAATATTCCAACTTCAAAATAGCATATCTATTCAAATAACACATTTTTAAAAAAATAGATTAAAAGAATGAAGAAGCTAAACTCAAAATTTGGACAAAGTCAACAAGAGTAATTGTACAAACTCACTGGTATCTTTATGTTGAATCTTCAATGAAAAAGATTCATACTGATATTTTACCCTCTAATTATTAGAAGAACCTAAAACACTATAAGTAATTTTTAAGACTAAAATCACAGAGAAATTAAACACCTGGCTAAATAGAAAAGGAAACTGACACATGATTGGAATCAATATTGAGACAAAGACCACTACACAGAAGCTTAATCTCTCTAGACTAACAATAATAAGAACATGTAGCCCACTACATCAAGAAACAATATATGCACCAACAGTGATGATGAGCAATTCCCAGTCACAGAGCAGAGTGCTTATAAAAACTATGTCAAATCTTCTGATAGAAAATAAAACTGGAAGGACATTTCAATACATTGTGCTACATCCTATATAACTTAATTGAGAGTTGAGCAGCTTGACTTCAAGGGGAAATTTCTGGATATAAACAGTTCTGTGACCAATTTCAGGTCTTGTGCATTTTGTTCGTTGTATCCTACTTTCAGGCTCCATGTTTAATTTCTCTGCTTCTGTTCCTTAGACATTGATCTCTTCTTACACAATTTACCTTCCAGAATTATCCTTCCCATCCATCCACTACGATAGTTCTGTGCCATTCATCCTATTAACCCACCAGGTAATACAAAGCAAGAGAAGACATTTCAGAGAAGGTACATAGGGAAAAGAGAAACCAGAAGAATCTTGGAGAGTTGTTAATGGCCAAGAAAGACTAAAGCTGGAGGAGAGGAGCCAAAGGTGAATTCCTTAAGGAATCTCATTTTTGTGCTTAAAGTGCTGAAGTAAAGAAGAGGATGGAGGAGTCTGGAACATAGACAAAGAGTCCAAAAGAAACTATAATTTAAATTCTGTTATCTGGCATTATCATGCTATCATAAAAATCAAAACTTCCCAAGGACAAAAACAAAGGCAAAAGCATAAAAAAAAAAAAAACCCACTTCAGATGATGGTGAGATGGATTTGCAGTTACTACTGCTTACTTACTGATCTTGCAAAGGACCAGAGTTTGGTTTGTAATACCCATGTTTGGCAGCTCAAAACTATCTGTAACTCCGGTTTCAGGGAGATTTGATGCCTCTGGTGCCTCTGGCCTTAGACACCTACACTCAAGTACACATATCCACAGACATAATTTAAAATGATACATAAAAGTATTTAAAAATAAAAACCAATCTTCAGTCAATAGGTATTCAGTCAATACCTAAAACAGCTGGTCCTATACAAACACCAGGAAGTAACTTATTAAATGGTTGTCTCAAATAAACAAATATCAAGTAGGCATAGGAAGACAGAGGTGGCCATCAAATCTAATATAAAGCTGCATACATACTAGGTTCTTAGTAAATATATATTAATTAAATACTCATTTTAGTATTGTGAATTCTTTTTTTGTTGGTGGTTTTTTGTTTTCTGTTTTTTGAGACAGGGTTTCTCTGTGTAGCTCTGGCTGTACTGGAACTCACTTTGTAAACCAGACTGGCCTTGAACTCACAGAGATTTGCCTGACTCTGCTTCACAAGTGATGGGATTAAAGGCATGAGCTACCACCCCCTGGCTAGTATTGCAAATTACTAATAGAATATATATACAGAATAATTAAGACCATCAAAAATCTCTATCCTATAGGTCTTTCCACCCACTAGGCATGGAAAGACCCCTTCATAGGGGTTGCATATCAGATATCCTGCATATGAGATAACAATATTATGATTCATAACAATACCAAAAATACAGTTATGGCAGAGCAACAAAATAATTTTCTGGTTGAGAGGTCATGAGAACATGAGGAAATGTATTACAGGGTCACAGAATTAGTAGGTTGCAACCCCTGCTCTAGGGCAACGTCTCTAACTACCCAAATATACAAGTATTAAGACAAGCCTAAGCTAAGTGCTCATCTTACACCCAATAGACCATAGCACTCTACATACACACTTTGCCACATCCTTCGCTAGCTTTCCCTCTCCATTTTCCACCCATGCTGAGCACGTATTCATCGTCACCAACCTCTGCACTAGACCTACTTGTCTTGAGAATGAACTCAAAATACATATTAAAGTAATGAATACTGTTTCCAACGTAGAAATTGTAATAAAAAAGTGGTATTTTCTGTGAATTGTTATTTAACTGACAATCAAGATCCTTAAAACTATAGCTTTGCCTTACCTCTTACACATTTGAAGAGTAATGCTGGCCTTATACCAACCCTCTACTCTGCTTCACTGAAACATCTCCATGGGGGAAGGGTACTTCTCAGGGTGAGGGAGGGAGGCAAATAAGGAAGGAAGGAGGAGGGTAAAGGAGAATAGCAGGGTACAAGTGATCTGATCAAGGAAAGGAGAGGAAAATATGAAAGGAATGGCAGTGTAAAATAACAATAAGGATGTCTGCAAAGGCCATAAGGAATATTATTTTTAACAATTATTAACATACTATTAACTATGTAAAGCCTATAACATTCAAACTTCTGTGCACAAATACATACTTTAAACAAAATTTTCTTATCTGAACTAACAGTGTTCCCTCCAAGAGCCAAAAATTCCCTAAAACCCCCAATGCCAGACATGAGAATTCCTCTTTTGAATTGATGGTCAGGGCTGCCCAAGAGACTCCCACAGCATAGAGCTTATTGCTATTACCCTTGCTTGCGTCCAGAGGTGCCTGAAAACACCAGGTTCTTCAGCAGACACAGTGCCCAGAGGATCCTGAGATGGAACTGACCTCAATGTCTCCTTCCTGAGGACTACCTTTCATGGTAACAGAAAGTGCCATACAAACTTCCAAAGGGGGAAAGCAACCAACAGTCCTACCAAGCTAAGATTCCTATGAAACATAACAACGAATACAGGGCACCAAAACTCCAAGGATGCAATAAAGGCACATGTACCTTGGCAGCAACCAACAGCTTTCTAATCGGACTTAAGACCCATTCAACAAGATGGAAACCATGCCTGTTATTGGAAATTGAGACAACTACTCAGTGCTAATAAAGTCATCATGTACCTTGAAGGAGAACTGACAATCACCACCTTACTATACCAGGCAATAATCTAAACATTTGTTCTTATATCCACAGGTAAGTGTAGCCTCCATGGCTCATCAAGGAAATCTCTCTTTGCAACAGAAACTTTTACACAAAAACGATAACCAATCAAAACCCAAAGTTGTGGAACCTAGTCCTAATGGATACACACACAAAATATTCCTGAACTTTAGGCTCTGGAAATATTGTAGAAGTGGGGGCATAAGAATGGAAGAGCCACATGATGAGGTAAATTGATATAAGACTATGACTCCTAGTAATGTCAGAAGCTACATGCATCAACTGCCTAAACAAGAACTGGACAAATACAAAACCAACAGATATACAAAGAAAAGCCCACAATGCCTTACACAAAGAACTACAGGAAATTAAGGAATGCTAACAATGGTAAAAATTAGTCCTTTCCAAAAATTGATTATCTAGTACCAGATGTTCACCACTGAAAACATACATATTAAATAACAGTGTAGGGAATGAGAAGATTATATTTAGGAATATGTGTGCACATATATATACATATATTTATATAATAAAAATTAATGCAAAAATGAGGCCATGAATTTGAAAGAGAACAAGGAAGGATATATGGGAAAGTTTGAAGGAGAAATTATATACTAATATTACAATCTCAAAAAGCAATTACCACTTTCCATGCTCCAGTACTCCATTAACCTCACTCCATCTCTTTTTCTCTCTCTTCAGTCTTAGTCTTCTAAGTTCCCCATCATGAATAGGAAGTCTAACTCCAATCCCAACTCCATATACAGCATGTGCAAAAGGACCCAACTTCTCTCCCATGCTACCCTCCAGCATATTGTATCTACTCACTACAGTGGTGGTTTGAAACAAAATGGCACCCAAAAGGAGTGGCACTATTAGGAGGTGTGACCTTGTTGGAGTAGATGTGGTCCTGTAAGAGAAAGCATATCATGGTGGCCATGTGCTTTGAGGACTTATATATGCTCAAACCACACCCAGTAAGACAGACCACTTTCTGTTGCCTGTGAGTCAAGATGTAAGAACTCTCAAATCCTCCTCTAACACCATGGATGCCTGAATGATGTCTTGCTTCTCGATATGACAATGATGGACTAAACCTCTGAACTCTAGCAAGCCACTACAATTAAATGTTTTTCTTTATAAGAGGTCATGGTGTCTCTTCACAGCAATAGAAACCCTACAACTACTGATAAAAAATAACTTGTGTGCGTCTCTGACTGTGAACATTCAGTCCTACTTTTTAAAATACTGAGATAACATTTCTGAAATGTATTGAAATAACTTTTGGAAGGGAAGCAATGTCTGAGTATAAAAGCTTGTCATGACCAAAATCCCTACTGCGTTCATATCTGTATCTGTAATGTAGAAAAAGGAATCTTAGATACACACAACCTTTCTTGAGGAAAGAGCTTCAGGATGCTGGTATTTATGTTGTTTCCTGAGATATGTGTTCATTTATTTGTAACCTTAGTTCAGGAAAATATATACTTAGAATATGCAGACATTTGTAAGACTAACAAACTAATAGCAGCATATTCTAACTGAGAGAGTGATTCTAACAGCCTGTTCTACATTCAAGAGGACTGAGGAGTATTTGTTTGCCTTCTATGGCTCTAAAGCTTCTTCACACTTTTAACAAGGTAAAGTTAGACTGAAAGAAAAATACTAGCTATAAGTTGAAAATGGAAATATTTCACGGATAATACTTAAAGGAATTCTAGGAAGACTGGCTAATTTACATCAATACAGCACTTTAGAAATGCAGATCGCATATAATCCTAAAGGTTGGTAATAATGGTGAGCTATCTATATTTTAACATTTATAAAATGTAATTAAAAGATAATAAGCACTTAAATATCACTTTACATTTGCTAATGAATTTCCAGAAGCTAATTAAATCACAAGGCATCCACCCAAATATATGTAAATATTTCTATTTGGAAATCAAGTCACCAGGTTAGGGTTTCATGAAAGGAAAAAAAAAAAAAAAAAAAAAAGAAAAAAGTTTAGAGCTAGATGTGGTGGGCACACCTTTAATCCCAGCACAGGAAAGGCAAAGGCGAGAGGATCTCATTTGAGGCCAGCCTGGTCTACAGATCTAGTTTCAGGACAGCCAAGCTTAGGCAATGAAGGACAGAAAGCCAGTGAAGATGTAATTGAATAAGGGGGTCATGTTCCAGCCCCAGTAAGTAGAATAACTTGGCAGCTTTGGCCACACAGTTCTGGCTTTAGAGCTAAGGATAGAAGAAACATATGGAGTCTGCTTCTGCACCTAAAAACAGCCACTGAGGAAAGGCATGTGTCGGGGTGTCACTGGATGGAGACCTAGTAAAGAGGCCATTGAAGGAAGCTGTGGAGTTGAAACCTGGATGGCATTAGAGAAACCAAGATGTTAAACATGCCAGAAATATGGGATACCTGCCAAAGAGAGTTTCTAATAGGGAGCTGAACCAGCCCATGAGAAAGAAATGTCTTGCAGACAATAAAGTTGAACAAGTTGGAGATCTGATGAGCATCAGACATCAGATACGGAGATTCGGAGTTTGGAGTTTACCCTAATGGTTTTCAGTCTGACTTGGCCCAGTATTTCCTCGATATGCTCCCTTCCCTGCAGGTTGGAATGAATGGTAATGTATATCTGTGCCGTTACATATTGGAAACATGTGACCTGCTTTTTTATTTTGATTTTTACAGGTGATTACAGTTAAGAGACTGCGTGAATTTCAGAACAGAACTTGAACTTTGAACTGTAAATATTGTTGAGACTGTGATAGACTATGGGGACTTTGAAGTTGGACTAAATGCATTTTGCATTATGATACTGTTACAAGTTTATGGAGGCCAGGGCGTGGAATGTGGTAGTTTGAGTAGAACTGGCATCCATAATCTCATGGGGAATGGCACTATTAGGAGGTGTGGCCTTGTTGGAGTAAGTGGGGCACTAGGGGGTAGGAGGGGTGTTTTCAGGTTTCCTATGCTCAGGATACAGCCAGTGTCTCAGTAGACTTTCTGTTGCTTACAAGATGTAGGACTCTCAGCTATGACTCCAGCATCATATCTTCCTGCTTGCGGCCATGCTTCCCACTATGATGATAAAAGACTGAACATCTGAAACTGTAACCAAGCCACACCTATTAAATATTTTCTTTATAAGAGTTTTGGTGGTCAGGTGGGCAGTGGTGGCGAAAGCCTTTAATCCCAGCACTCGGAAGGCAGAGGCAGGTGGATCTCTGTGAGTTCAAGACCAGCCTAGTCTACAAAAGCTAGTTCCACGACAGCCTCCAAAGCCACAGAGAAACCCTGTCTCGGGGAAAAAAAAAAAAAAAAAAAAAATTTGTGGTGGTCATGGTGTCTCTTCACAGCAAAAGTAACCCTAATGAAGACATTGACCCTAGGTCTGTATGTATATATTATCAAATACTATATAAGTAGAAATAACACCCATGCTAACAAGTATGAACATATACATAAACAGTGTCATTTCTTGAGGATACAACTTGAACCATGAGAGATAAATGTTTTTAAATAATTAGTTAACTTGTTAATTGAGACAAAGTCTCACAGTTTGCCCATACTCTCAAGGCCAAGCAATCCTCTTGCCTCAGTCTGTTGAGTACCATGAATACAGGTATATACTACACAGCCATCATGGCCCATGTGAAACAGAGCTTAATCTGAAGTTGTAGCTAACTGTGGCCCCTGCAACCATAAGGTCTCTCTGGCAGAAGAACAGGATTCTAGGTGTTAGACCTCTAGCCTAGAGACCTGCATGCTCATCTCCAGATATTAGATTTCCAGATTATGACAAGCTGGTTAAGCCTAATACATAAGTAAGATAGCATAATGAATCAAACTAGGAAAAACCATAAAGGTTTATAGATGTTTTGAAAAAAAAAAGCCAGAACTATTGATAAGATATATCAATAGTTCCAATACTTGGAAAGATGAAGCAGGAAGGTTGCTGCAAGTTCAAGAACTGATCCACATAGTGAGACTCTGTCTCAAAAATAAAATACGCGTGCGTACACACGTGTGTACACACACACACACACACACACACACACACAAACACACACATACAAACCCAGCATGGTGGGTGGCGCATGCCTTTAATCATAGTACTCAGGAGGCAAAGGCAGATAAATTTCTGCTAATTTAAATCCAGTAAGAAGTTCACAGAAGTTACAGACCAGGCAAGGACATATGTGGTGACATTTTGTTTACAGTCTAACAAATAAAGCTTGCCTGAAGATGAAGGTGCAAAGCTAGCCAGACTAGTCAGTCATAGAAGCCAGGTAGTGGTGGTGAACGCCTTTAATCCCAGCACTAGGAGACAGAGGCATATAGTTCTCTGTTAATTCAAGGTCACCCTGAGCTACATGAAATTGATCCAGTCTAAAAGAAAAACAGAGCTCAGAACAGTAATCTCAGCACTTGGGATCCCACGCCTTTAATCCCAGAATTAGAGAGGAAAATAAAGCAGGAGGAGACAGGAGCTCATAGCAGTCTAAGGTTCAGTGGTTGGCCACTTCCATATGAGCATTGGTAGTGGTGAGAACTCTCTGGTGGCTGGCCGCTTTGCTTCTCTGATCTTCAGCTTTAACCCCAGTATCTGACTCTGGGTTTTTATTATTAAGACCAATTAGAATTCATGCTACATCTATACAGTAATACAATATCTAAATATCAGCATAATTTTAAAAATACGTATGTGTGTGTATATGCAGGAAAAGAAGAAAAAGGAAACCAGGTAGACAATACAGCATCCTGGTCAACTATCTAAATGAACCCCAAGAGCTAATTTTCAATCTCAGCCTCAACACTAAATGGCTGGGCAAGTCACTTGAAACTACTTAAAGAATTTATATCAGCTATGAATAATAAAAATGGCATTAATGATGTGGGGCTATAAGTTAACATATATGAAGTATTAACCACAATTAAATATTAGCTATAATTTTCAAAATTATTTTATTAGTGAAGACAAATTCGGAGGACAGGAAATGATACCAACACCAAGGTAATGACAAGTACCAAGTACAAATATTTGGAGGAAATGAGAAAACCATCAATACTACAAAATAGATGAACATATAGAACAGGCTTGGAGACTACTGGAAAGAGAAGGACCTAAATATTTCAATAAAATTGCTGAATAGCTACTATGAAATGACACAGAAGGCTTAGTGGGTGAAAGTACTTGTTACGTAAGTAAGAGGACATGACATGATACCCAGTACCCACATGAAAGACAGGCATGGCACCATGTATCTTTAACCCCAGTGTAGAGTAGACAGAAACAGGGAGATCCCCAGAAGCCAAACAGTCTAGAAGAAATGACAAGCTTCAGCTTCAGTGAGAAACTGTGTCAACAAACAAGGTGGACAGAGGCACAGGAAGACAGATGCCCAACATTCATCTTTAGCCTCGACACTCACATACTTAGAAACACACAACACACACACACACACAGAGAGAGAGAGAGAGAGAGAGAGAGAGAGAGAGAGAGAGAGAGAGAGAGAAGGGGAGAGTCATTCTGCAAGTAATAGTAATTCATCTAAGGAAACTAAGACAAAATTATTTGTTTATGAAATTTGTAAAAGAAAACAAAAGAAGAGGAAGAGGAAAAGGAGTAGGAAGAGGAGGAAAAGGAAGGAGAAGGAGGAAGAGAAGGATGCTGCCTACGGGTCTGGTAAAAAAAAAAATAGCTAGATGAGCTCTAGGATAGCCCCAGTTTGGATCAAGTCCTGCGACAGATAGAACCAGGACAGTTAAGAGGAAAGGTGAAAATCAAAACAGTGTTTGATGCTTCAGGCTTGCAATGACTGTTAAACATAACACAGGTGGAAGAGTGAGCAATCCCAGTTGGTTCACACTGAAAGGGGATGGCAAGCAAAACGTAGTGGTAAGTGCCTGTAATCCCAGAACTAGGAGACTGAAGTAGACAAATTGTATCCTGGGCTATTCCTATACCATCCTAAGCTGCATAGTGATATCCTGTCTTAAAAATAAACAGGAAAATAAATTTAAAGATGGCAGAAAATCTGCAGTCTTACAGTATCAATATAATAGAGCCAAATTACAGCTCTTGCACTGAAAGAGGATAATGACCTTGAAAATCACTCTTCTGTACTAGCTTTTCCATTGTGAGACAGACAGCCTGGCTACAGAATAGGTGTCATGCTACAGGGCTAAAGTCATCTGGGGAACCAAGACCCACAGAAGGAAGGCAGTTCAGGGAGAAAGAAGGTATTAGGTTGGCTAGATGAGTAGGAGAGTGGGGCAGAGCTGGGGGCAAGTGAGTTCCACTTTTATACTATACTATGTTCTCTTCAAAACATCTGGCTTGACCTCTTAGAAGTCTTCCTACTTGTTAGAAACCGAGTTCTAAAGTCTCAAAATGGTCAATTAAAACCATTCATTCTTCTCCAAATCTTCCCGTTCAACAGTAGTAAAGCAAACTGATTTCAAAATTATATAAAGAATATAAGTCTGGCTCAGATGCTTACCAATCATCTGTGCTTGGATACAATGTCACCACTGGAACAAAAGAATAAGTAGCAAATTCCCAGAAGGGTTCGGAAAGCTGAGAGAAATGATACATGGGAAGCTTGAACCAGGTCACATTCACTACCAAAAGCCTGGGTAAAGTTTTCTGAAATAACACGAGCATTTCTTCACTCCAGTCTAGTGTTGAATTCTGTGTCCTCCAGCCACAGATTGTTAAACACAGATTGCAGAGCCCCAGCCTCCATAAGTTTCTCTGCCAGTAGTCTGGGATAGAATGTGAACATTTACATTGCTAACTAGTTTCCAAATGATGCAGATGCTGGTCTGGGAAATTACACTTTGAAAAAACCACCTGTCTGTCAAAAGTCATTCCTGATGGAACCTTAAAATTTTTTCATAGTAAGACACAAAAATGTATTTCTCCCATAGTCATTAAAGGGTAACAAAAAATTAAGGGGGAAACATATTTTCATGTGCAAGTATGATAGAGAAGAAGGGAGGGAGGGTAGCGAGATGGAGGGAGGAGAGAGCAAAACAATCCCTAAAGAGAAAGTTTTAGTTGTCCCACTCTTTTCCCACACTGTACAGTATTTTTTTTTATTTGGCTTTTCAAGACAGGGTTTCTCTGTGTAGCTTTGGAGCCTATCTTGGCACTCGCTCTGGAGACCAGGCTGGCCTCGAACTCACAGAAATCCAACTGTCTCTGCCTCCCGAGTGCTGGGATTAAAGGCATGCGCCAACAATGCCTGGCCACACTGTACAGTATTAATACAAATTCCTTCTTAAGAATCCCAAATGGTTCACTGTGAGATTAAACTGCCCACAGAAATGCAGACAGAATGAACAGAGGGCCTCTCCCTTTCTAAATTGTGTGTGTGTGTGTGTGTGTGTGTGTGTGTGTGTGTGTGTGTGATATAGAGAGAGGTTTCCTGTTTTTTCTTATTCTAATGCAAGCACTAAACTATCTCCAGTTTCATAGGACCCAAATCTGGTCTCAGCAATTTCAGAGCTCCTGTCCGGGGTTCCAATCGCCTGCTCCTTTTAATACTGTGCCGTGTCTGTGCCAGCAGCCATGGATGAAGGGAAATGCAGTAGAAATGAAACAAGGAGAGTAACACAAAAAATGAAGATTTCTCTCATGCTCTGCACTGCAGATTCCTTTCTTCATCACTCTGACCCTGATAATAATCTCAGATGAACCACTTTAAATACACAATGAGATAGGTGCTAGAAAAATTATAATATTTAAAACGCAAACTTTTCCTAACGTAAGTGGTTTAAATGCCCCTATTGCTATTCAGGAAGTTTATTTAGGCTTGTCCATCTATAAGCAAAAGGTGTTTTCATCACAACAGGTGCCAAATAAGGAAAACTGGTGAATGAACTTCTGCTTCATCAGCAACAAGGGAAACATAGAAACTGTTAGGATTCCAGTTCAAACAGATGCACAAGTTCATGTTTGAATTCCTGATGCCCAGCTGTTGGCAATGTCTATGGAGGTTGTGGAATGTGGTGGGTACCACAGAGGCAAGAATGGAGATGTGAGTCACATCAGGCAGGCCTCTGAAAGCTACAGCCAGAATGACTTGCAACCATGCTCTCTGCTTCCTGATCAACAACCAAGATATGAATAAGCCATATTGCAAGCTCCTATGGTCACAAACTAGGTTTTTGCTGGGTGCCGTGTCTTCACATCACAGCAGACCATCTGAAACTGTGAGCTGGAATAACCCTCCCTGACATCAGGGTACCTCTGTTAGGTTTTTCTCACAGCAACAAGACATGCTGAATAACACAACAACCAGGGCAAAATTGCTAATTAGCAAAGGCTAGCCAGACAGCTTTAAATGTCAGCCTTTGAAATAAGTTACTAGAATAAAGTACCCACTTCTAGCAATTTTAGCTTCATATACTAGCAATTTGTTTTTCTGCTTCTCCCTGTCTCCACAGTGTTGGTACTTAGAATGAGCACTTTTAGTAGAGGATTTTTATGCTACATCATTTGTAACATTCACTTGAAGCTTGAAATTAAAATTTCCTTCTCTTACCAATTTAGTCCCTTCCCATTTGGCAAACATCCTTTTGATTCCAGCATCTCTAATGGAGCTGAAAATTAATATGACTTTTTGTTTAATTCTTCGACTATGCAAAAGACCCATCAATGATGTTAGCATAGTTCTGTGCAGTTGGCCAGGAGTTATAGAAAATAGCCTTACATTTTAATAGCACCTGACCACTCAGAGAACCACAAAACCCTTGCAAACCATACTCAGAAGATCTACACACCAGTCACCAGTAACTATGCCTCCTGTGAAATACCTGCTCTGCTTAATTAACATTTACTCCAAAGATGTCAAGAATAGAGTCGCTGAGGGTTCTAAAGAGACAGCAAACACTGAAGGTAAACAAAAGGCTGAAAAAATGGATTTAATTTAATACAAGTGAGTTTCACTTATAGCAACAGTTAAAGAAAATTTCTATAGCAAATGTAAGAAAATCAGAATTTTAAATGTCTTTTTCTAAAGAATAAAGGGAAATCTCGCATAGTTATTTTAGCCTAACTTACTACCAAGTATGTTGTCATAATCATAATGAAAATGATGCTACCCAAAACTGAACATCAGTTACACGGTAACAATCCTATGACAGTCCCAAGCCAGGCTGCCACATGGAGGACTTCTTGGAAAGATTTAAGTCAGCCTAGCCTAGAGAAAGCAGAAAGAACTGGTCCCCTAGAGCACATTACACTTTCAGTTTTATGATTTTGTTTGTTTGTTTGTTTTTCAAAACAGGGTTTCTCTGTGGCTTTGGAGGCTATCCTGGAACTAGCTCTTGTAGACCAGGCTGAGTCTCGGACTCACAGAGATCCGCCTGCCTCTGCCTCCCGAGTGTTGGGATAAAAGGCATGCGCCACCACCGCCCAGCTAGTTTTATGATTCTTGTGCTACATTTTTGTTGTTGTTGTTGTTGTTGCCACCAATGCCTGGCGTGCTACATATGTTTAAGTCTACAAAGTTCATCACATTTGAAATGCATTTATAACTCAATTTTATCCTTGTTTGGGATATCATATCAAAATACTATATACTGGGTAGCTCATAAACAACAGAAATGCCAGCACTTGGGAGGCAGAGGCAGGCCGATCTCTGAGTTCAAGGCCAGCCTGATCTACAGATTGAGTTCCAGGACAGCCAGGGATACAACCCTGTCTCAAAAAAACAAAAACCAAAAGGGTGGGGGAGAACGGAAAGAAGGAAGGGGGGGAGAGAGGAAGGAAGGAAGGAAGGAAGGAAGGAAGGAAGGAAGGAAGGAAGGAAGGAAGGAAGGAATTAGTTCATCACAGTTTTGGAATCTGGTATTTTGTGAAGGCCTGCTTTCTGGTTCATAGCCAGCACATTCTAGCTGTGACACCGCATGGCAAGGGAGCTCTCTGAGGCCTGTGAAAGGGCACTGATTCGATTCTTGAATGGAATCTGCTCGGCTCTCAAATACCTAATTCCTTCACAAAAGTTTCCTCCTCTCAATGCCATCACATTAAAAACTAAAACTGGTCATATAGATTTAAGGGAAATAAAAATACAGTTTGTGGTAAATCAATGAACCAAGCATAGATAAGTGTTTAGCAGCTACTATTCATTCAGCTAGTAAGTACTTAGTAGGTGCATATTGCACATAACAACCTGGGTCAAGCTTGGGTGGGGAAACAATCAATAAATTGTATTCTCTTCTCTCAAATGGTCAACTGCTTTAATGACAGTTGAGCAGCATCCATTGTCCCTTCAAAGCTACACTTTTATCTTAGTACTTCTGGTCTCTTGTTACTCACCACTGCTTCTTTGGCCCCCGCTGACCATACACCACAGATTCTGCACACAAATGGCAGTAGAGTCTCTGCTTCCCTCTGAACCCTCACAAGCCAGGTCTCCCCTGTCTGCACTCTCTCAACATTCTGATCTTCCAAGCTCCTAAAGAACAGATCACTGGAGCTCAACACTCAACAGCTTTTCTCATCCAAAGTTCCAAAGTCCTTCCACAATCCCCCACCCCAAACAACATGATCAAGTCTGTCATAGCAATACTATCCGGTTACCAACTTGTCTCAGATAGGGATTCTATTGTTGAGGAGGAAAGGGTTTATTTGGCTCACACTTCTAGATCACTGATCACTGTTCACCATGTAAGGAAGTCAGGAAAGGAACTCAAACAAGGCAGGAAACTGAAGGCAGGAACTGAAACAGAAGTCATGGAAAGGTGCTGGCTTGCTCTTCAGGGCTTGCTCAGCCTGGTTTCTCACAGAGCCCAGGATAACTAACCCACGAATAGCACCATCTACAAGGGCCCTTCCCCATCAGACACTAATTAAGAAAATGCCTTATAGGCCTGCCCACAACCTGATCTTATGGAGGCATTTTCTTAACTGAGGTTCCCTCCTCTCAGATAACTTTAGTCAGTGTCAAGTTGACATAAAACCATCCAGCATAAACACAGAGAGATTAAAAGATGTAAAATGATCATGGTCCTGAGTGGAGGAGACAACCTTTAATCTGGCTAAATTTGCTTAAAGTAAAGGAAATACACAAAAGTCAAATGAGTACACTGTTAAAAGCAAAAGTTCATAGAGTTCCTGAAAGGAAATGAATGGTTAAAATAAAAAGCAGAGGGTTAGGTCATAGGAGAAAAGATGCTTAGGAATGAGGGCAAAGGCAGCAGGAGAGACGTACAGTACAAGCATTAGAAAGACAGAGCTGTATTGGGGAAACAGGAAGGAATGATTTGACTTGAACACAACTGTACTACATGACAAGTACAGGTAGGCCTAACAGCTGACTATGTAGTGTGGAGATACAGAATGCTGAACTGAAAAAACAACGTTCTCCAGCTAGATCAGGATACTACAAAAAACAAAGTGCAAAGAGCGAAAGTGAAGCTGAGTTTGCATTGTCAGTTTTCTTCCTTAATAGACACTGATATTACTACAGGCAGACTGGAATGCATGCCAAGCATCACCACATAGGACGGAGCCCAGGAACGCACCAGGACCATACTTCTGCACAGAGTCAAAGGACACACAGTCTGTTCAATACCCTTTCTCCTGACAGCAAAATTCTGGGAAAAGTGAAGAAAATGAAAGTAGCAATCACCTACCTCCAAAGTTCTTGAGGGAGGCTGGCTGGCAGACCCCACGGGATTAGGAAGTATCTTTGAAAAAGACTGGCCTAAAACATACCACCCAGTCTATTAAACTTAGCCACCTTTGGCAGGGACCTAAGCTATGTCTACATATGGAGGGAGTCACTCCATAAAAATCAGAGGAAAAGCTGCCAGGTCAACCCAACAGCAATGAACATTCATTTTTTTGAAGCCCATCTAGAGATGCCTGAATGTATGCAAATAAGATGTAAAAATTCTTTCTGAATAGGTAAAGAGATAACAGAGAGTCATAGAAAAGTTGAAAGGTGCAACAGGAGCACTCAACCTAATTCCCTATTTCCCTAAGGCCCAGCAGCTTTGCTGCAGAAATGTACCCTGACCCTCCACTGCATTCTTCACGTCTTCATTTCTTTCTGCTGCACACATTTACCTTAGTGTGAGGAGAAATGATCACAAATTTAATGTATGTTTTAAATGGCCATCAAAAGTGCCAGACCTATGTCACTTGTCATTTTGTGTCCCTCTTATTGTCCTGTCCATCATGGCCAATACTGATGATCTCCAGACCAGAACAGAGCTGACCATAAACGAGTCTCTTTTTTATAATTTGGTGTCTGTGAAAGCATGTGTGTGGTCTCCATAAGTGAACTATATTAAATATAATCCAACTAGTGAGAAGTCCAAACTCTCTAGTGAACAACTTTACAGTGACATTATCCCAACCCCATCTCCCTAGCTCTGAAACGGTTAATACATTTTAATAACAAACTCATCCCCAAATGTGCCACTTTCTCTGAAACGCAACAGCAAAATAGGTCCCATCTGAAGTCCTCAGTTCCCACTGATGGTGAGTCTGGGACCCTCGCCCATTTGCCTATCTTCCATGGACACATGTGCCTGGTGCTCAAAGCAGCCTCCAGATACCGCTTCCGGAGGACTGGAGGAAAGGGATGATGAGCTCGGCTCAGTGATGACATGCTGTTTGGTGCATCACAGCCAAAAATAGTGCTGGCCTTTTTCAATGCCATATCACGCTGCTCACACATATCTAAGTGCTGTCTTTCCTCACCCCCGTGAGGCTGGCTACTTGGTGCTAAGCCTGCATCATCTGCTCTACTTCATTCTGCTGCAGCCCTTACCTTCCCATGCAATCACATCCGAAGCATGGCTTTTGTGGCTGTTCACTTTATATTTTCGAAAACACACAAAACCTTCAAGTAGTTGTATTTAATTCTTTTATATGAATGATTCTTTGATTATGAGAAATCAAGAATGACATAAGAAAAAAATTGAAGATACACTTTAAATGTCATAATACTTTCTACATAATCTTACTAAGGATAAAAAATGAAGATGAATTTGAACACATCTATAAAGAAGGATCACCCTTCTTTAAGCTTTGAATTAAATATGTACATTTGATGGCAAAAGGCATTTAAAGACAGAGAAGTGAGCAGACACTATTAGGCAATCTAAGAGGGTATTTGGGGGAATGTATTAGAATCCCTTTAGTGGTAGCATTTTTAATGATTATACACAGTTTTTTGTGGTGTTTCTTGGTTTTGTTTGTTTGTTTTTGGTTTTGGTGTTGTTTGTTTTGGGTTTGTTTTTTGGTTTGGGGGGGGGTTGTTGTTGTTTTTTGTTTTTTTGAGACAGGGTTTCTCTGTAGCTTTAAAGGCTGTCCTGGAACTAGCTCTTGTAGACCAGGCTGGTCTGGAACTCACAGATATCTGCCTGCCTCTGCCTCCCAAGTGCTGGGATTAAAGGTGTGTGTACCACAGCCTGGCCATACACAGTCTTTTTAGTTCCTACTGAACCACAATATCTAAGTTCTGGCAGAAAAAGAGAGGATATCAAGAAACCTGTGGTTTCACCAATAGGTACTCAGAGATAGGAAGGGCAGGTAGGCAGGTGAGCACAGGAATTCCAAGACAAAGAACACTAAGAAAGGATAACCAGTGCCCCAACCACAGTGTCCCATATGCATTCTGCCTTGTCAGCACTTCCAGGCTCACTCACCAATCTAGTGACCTCCAAAAGGGGTCAGACTAGATGCCCAAAGAAAACACCAGCTTCAGGAAGACACCACCCCTAACCTGAGTAGCATTTGCATCCATGTTCTGTATCAGTCCCTATGAAACAAGCATACAACAGAAAAAAGAGAACCTCAGAATCTACCTACATGAAAAGCACAAAGAGCTCAGTCTACAGACTACGTGAGGCAACTGAAACTCACTCACCACTTCCATCATGAGTGGCCATCTGTGTCATCTCGGCTAGTAGCCCCAAGTAGACAGACCTGCTGGTCTCTTACCCCAGCATCCCATGTCCAATCAAGCTGCTTGTAACAAACAGTTCTATAGGTATATTTACCTCAACTTTAACAAGGATAAGCCACCATCTTTCTCACACTAATTCTCAATCACCTGACTTGGAGAGCTCTATGTGTAAGACTCATGTAAAAAGGTTTAGGAAAGCTGTTCATTTTTCAAAGGGCTCTCTAATGCCCAGCCTTTCTTGACAGCACACTGGCTAAACTTGCCTTCCGATGGGTATCTTTCCATTCAGTCTCCTTCTTCACCAATTCGGGCTGAACATTATTGTCAGACTAATCATCCAAAACATATTACTTTGACCATATTAGTCCTTTAACAAAAAAGAAGAGTGTCTACCACCATCTATGAAATAATCCTGACTTCAAATCCATTTAAATCTGATAAAGCCTTTACCTTCAAATTATAAGGAAAAAGAAAATAGTAAATACACTAATCAATCAACAAAGGCCAGGATACAAGAAATTCTGCATCTGAATGATCAACTTTCACTGATAAATATCAGGGGATGAAAAATAAAAGAGAATGGAAGGACAATGTAAAGACTGAAAGTCTTAAAAAAAAAAAAAAAAACTCAACAAGCTACAACATTGCAACTTCATTTGGATCCAGATTCACACAAATGGAAAAGCATATAATTATCACACATGAATAACTAAAAATGTAAACATTACTGAATATTTGATAAGGAAATTCTGGCTTTAGCCATACTTATATTTTTATACAAGATAGTTATCTTTTAGAGACACATATTGAAACAGAAAAGAAATAATACTATCTTTAAGACTTTCAAAATAGGGGAAAGAATATAGGTATGAAAGAAAGGAACAATCTCAGCCATAAACTGATAACTGTAAAGCTGGGTAATAGGTGAATGAAAACCTATTACACTATGTTGAACATGCTTGAAATTTTTCATAGTGTAAAAAATAAAGAAACAATAATAGCAGCTAGTGCTTCAAGAACCAAATCCTAAACTGTCCAAAGATCTCCACAGAATCCAAAATCATTCTATTCCTAACTTTTGTTTGTTTTTTTGGTTAGTAGTAATGGTGATAATACTTTCTTAGAGGACAAACTAACAACAACAACCCTCCATGTCCCCAGGACCCACAGTCTCTTCAAATATATATTCACCTCTATGTTGAAATGTGCCAAATCCTACCTTAGCGATCAGTTCAACTACTTTAACCCACTCTGACATCATCCTTCTATGGTCCTCTCCAGTATTTGTATTCATACTGAAAAATGTTCCATGGTGTCAGAAACTGTCCTCAAGTATTCTTGACCAAAATAATTTCTGATAAAAAAAAAGTTTTTTTGTTTTTTTAGACAGGATTTCTCTGTGTAGCTTTAGAGCCTGTCATGGAACTCAGGCTGGTCTCAAACTCACAGAGATCTGCCTGCCTCTGCCTCCCAAGTGCTGGAATTAAAGCCATGGAATTAAAGCTTCTGATTTTTTTTTTTTTCTGAGGTGGAGGTTCGCTATATGCAGCTTTGGAGGCTGTCTTGGAACTCACTCAATAAACCAGGATGGCCTGGAACTCACAGAGAGCCACCTACCTCTTCCTCCCGAGAGCTGGGACTAAAGGTGTGCACCACCACCACCACCTGGCCTGAAACTATTTTTATAAGAAACGTTAGAAGACATATCTTTACCAAATCACCTGAAAAGGAAAGCAGGAATATACACTGATATATTAATATAAACACAAAAACACATAAAAATAGTGAGAATAAAGAAAGAGAAGAAACATGGAAAGTCCCCTTTTCAAAAAAAGACACAATAACTATTAGTATTAGGGTGCTGTTTTCTAGTCAAAAGCTATCTTAGATGAAAGAACTTATTTGTCAACACTGTCAACTATTCAGGTTAGAAACACAAAGTACCTATGTTTGCTGTCTTTGGGCTGCTACTTTAAAATTGACCAAAGCAGACAGGTGGTGGTGGAGCACTCTGGAGGGAAAGGCAAGTGGCTATCTTTGAGTTCAAGACCAGCATGGTCTATAAGACCTAGTTCCAGGATAGGCTCCAAAGCCACAGAGAAACCTTGTCTCGAAAAAAAAGAATAAAATTGACCAAAGTCTTCCAATGGAAATAAGTTATAACATGATCACAATTAAGTGCAGACATTGATGCTCTGTCCCATCCTCAAGGACTTTCTTCATCCCATCATCATCGGCTATCTACGTATAGAACACAGATACTTTTAAAAATGTGCAACACTGACACAGCTTTCAAAATTAATCCCAATTCAATTTTGTATTTTTCTTTTTTGTTGTCAAGACTGCTGTTCATACTTGTAATACAGCTGTTCTCTCTGAGTAGGACACGACTTTTAAAAAGCCGTGACAAGTCACGCAGGACAACCTCCCAAGAGCAGGTCTATTCATGTTCCCTCCTAGAAGGGGGTGTCATGTGGCTCATGAAGATCAAGATCAGGAGGCCCTTAGGATATCTGGTTCCTCCATAAATTGCCAATCAATATGATTTAAGAGTTAAACAACACCCACAACTAATCACTGAACTGAATTGGAATCAAGTTGCAGAGAAGGACGAGTGATAAGGAAAGGGGTCCAGACCAGGCTGGTGAAACCCACAGAAACAGCTGACTTGAACATCAGGGAGCTCTTGCTCCCCAGACTGATAGCTAGGATACCAGCATGGGACTGATCCAGACCCCAGAAACATGGGTTTCAGTGAGGAAACCTCGGAAATCTACGGAACCTCCTGTAGTAGTTCAGTACTTATCCCTAGCATAGGTGTGGACTTTGGGAGCCCATTCCACATAGAAGGATACTCCCTGAGCCAAGACACATGGGGGTGGGCCTAGGTCCTATCCCGAAGGATATGATAGACTCTGATGACACCCTATGGAAGACCTCACCATCCAGGGGTAGCAGAAAGGATATGTGATAGGTAGGGTTTTATTGGAGGGGGAGAAGGGGGAGTAGGGGAGGAAGGGAGGGAGAAGGGAACTAGGATTCTCATGTAAAACAATCCTGTTTGTAATTCAAATAAAAAAAAAGTTGAAGAAAAAAAAAAAGATCCAGTCTGGAGATGGCAAGAGGATGCAGAGAGGCCTAGAGAAAACTGGGATTACCAAAATACTCAGAATATCTGGGTGACTTGTCAAAGCCATGGCCCAAATCATAAGTGACCCATGTAAGGCAAAAGCCCAAACTGATCTAAGGGAAACCATTAAAATGCTTGGGCATTTTAGGACAGAAAAAGCTAAAGTTCTCACACTGTCTGCTTTTCTTGTAAATTTGAAATTCTGATTCTTCACCACAGGAAAATGATCATACCTAGCACAGGTTAGTGTAATAAAATCCATATGGTACACTTAGTAAAATGTCCGATACGGAGTATTTCACAAAACAAAGTTCTCATTTTTCAAAAAAGGTGGGGGACATGATGGCATGCACCTTTAACCCCAGCACTCTAAGTTGAAGGCCAGCCTGGACTACATGGAGTATCAGTATCAGAGCAGCCAGGGCTATGTAGAGAGACCCTGTCTCAAAAAAGAAAGAGAGAAAAAAAAAAAAAAAGAAAACTAAAAATCATTTCGGCCAAATGAATCAATTAAAAACTACTATCATAAAGTCTTTTAAACTGAATATTAAGATGCTAAAATAAAAGCCAAAGACAAGCCTGTATATCAATCACTGAAAAACTGTGAGATCGGGCACAGTGGTGCAGCATAGAGGTAGAAGCAAAGGGATCCGTAGATCGGGGCTATCCTGGGGCTATCCTGGGGCTATCCTGGGGCTATCCTGGGGCTATCCTGGGGCTATCCTGGGGCTATCCTGGGGCTATCCTGGGCCATAGGAGACCCTGTCTCAAAGGGGAAAAAAAAGCTTTATAAGGGAAGATAAGGCAAGCAAAGTTTTACATGTAACTCCTGGGTGCTGAAAGTATGTTTACAAGTCATTACCTTAGTTCTCCATTGCTAGTAAGGGGATATGACAAGAGAGAACCATAGAAAACACAAAGGGAAAAGTGAGCTAAAAGAAGTTAACTCCAGTGTTCAGTCTAAAGTGATAGAAAAGTATAATTACTGTGAGATTTTTCATAAAATCACTTGAACAAAGCAATTTTGTCAAAGGCTATATATTTGCTTAAGTATATCTTGATCTTTAAGATGTTTTGTTTGTCTGTCTGTTTCAAGACAGGGCTTCTCTTTAGCTTTGGAGGCTATCCTGGAACTCACTCTGTAGACCAGGATGGTCTCAGACTCACAGTGATCCACCTGCCTCTGCCTCCCCAGTGATAGGATTAAAGGTGTGCGCCACCACCACCCAGCAAAATCTTTAAGATGGTAAATTTTTTTAAACTATTATTCATTAAAGTATTCTCTAACCAATGAAGAGAATTTTAGCAAGGAAAGGTTTGGTAACTTCATACAATGTCAGACTCTTGGTGATCTGTAAAGGTTTGGCAGCTAGAGCTGCCAAACCTTGGCAGGAGTGCTGACCTATCACATGCAGGGTCCGGGATTCAATCTCCAATACTTAAACACCAAAGAAAACCAAACCCAGCTGCCAATACATTGCTTCACAATGCTCTCCTTGATGACTAACCACACTCTATTTTCCTTTCTCTTGAACCTGAACCATCCTAGCAACTTAAAGAAAGTAGTTGATGTCATGTCCAGAATTGAGCTTGAACAGATCTCCAGCCTTACTCTGCAGTAAGTCCCAGTGGAAGCCAATAATCATGTTAAGTGTCCAGCAGCCCTGAGACCAGTACCATGTTAAGTCATACACACAGAGGAAGAAACTATGTGAACCACAAAGGTGCCAGTCCCATACCGAAGTGTCCTGCACATTCTGACCAATCAGCATTGCAGATGGAATAGCTGGACAAATGACCACAGCTGGCACCTCAGAAGGCAGAACCTCCACATAGCTGACATTCATGACATCTTGACTCACAAAACTGTGGGAAATAAAATGCGGATGATTGAAACCACAAAGTTTGCAATCAATTCTGTCTACCACAACAGAAAATCAAGTTTAAAAAAATTATCACAACTATCAACAACTCAGATATACATATTTCTTCAATAATTCAACAGATTTAAGAAAAAATATACTTTAAAACAAAAACTTTAAAGGTCACCAATTCTCTCATTTTCTGATAGACATTTTCTGATAGTGATCACTGCAGGCTTACCTCCCACAAATCACATGAAAATTTCAATAGTACAGTATTTCAGCCGTCGGTCATAGGCACACACTGTGGTCTCTGGGCACACCCCCACACATACTGTTGATCAGTTCAAAATTACCAAGGCTTGATGAGCACATGTCAAGCAGCAGTACCAACAGGATCATGATACAACAACTTGACTTTTTTAGTTCATCCTCTAAAACTCTCAGATAAAACTAGACAGGTGTGCTTTGTCCATAGAAGGTTGGAAAATCTGTTATTTCTACCTGTAGTCCTACAGGCCAAGACACAACCAGACCCAAGGAGGCCTTTGTAGTTATCCAGAAAATCAAGAACAGATTTACTACCCCATCTACCAACTCCAAGTGTCCCCTGCCCAACTTCTAAGGTGTGGATCAGCATACTAACAGGCTTCCCTGAGCATTGGATATCGGGTATCTGCCACATCTGCACTAGGTCCTGAGTCATCTCCTTGACTGCTCATCCCTTTCTGCTATAATAATTAGTACTAAACAAGACACAAAATAGGGAGGGTCTTGGTACTACTCAAATGGAGTGCAATTTAGAGGAATGTGTGTGAACTGCCTTTCAAATGTTAACCGATTTCTACTGTAGTGTTCCATTTTATCCACTGCAAACAGAACAAAACTCTGAAAAAAGCACCTTCCTAGAGAACCAGTCTCTGACAACCTCACCACATTATCTGAAATAGCTAAAACTTTCAAATCTGGGAAATGAAGAAACACTATGTCTGAAGATTTTGCTCATAGGTTGTATGGCTGATACTTTCAAAGGGTAGTTTCCCTTTAAGGATGGGAATACACAGTTAACTAAAACACTAAATGCAACGAAACCTAAGAATAACCTATTTTCAGTCCTAGATTCAAAATAGAAACAGTGTGTCTTCTTGAAAATCCCCTTTAGGTCATGATCAGTACCAATAATTTCACGGATTTTCTTCCCTGACAGCAAACTCCAAGCTCTCCCCACCCCACCCCCACCCCACCATGAGGTTAATTTATTACCAAAGTAAAATGATTTTACATTCTCTAAAAAATGACGACAAGACACTAGAAAAGTAATGGCTTGTTCCAGGAGTGACTGTTAGTGGAAAACAGAGTACAAGGGACCCACTGCCTCAATCTGTGTACACCATAACATACACATTTCAGCCAACAATGGCTAAATGGACAGTTTTGTTTTGAAATCAGATCTTTAAATTTTTTATCTTTTCAGTATCATACAGGTGGGAAGATGACACTGTTCAAAATGGCTTCTTATTTCCTGTATCACACAGAATTAGTAAGAAATGAATACTTTTGTGTTTTTAGTGAACCTCAGTCTTACACACTAGAAAATGTGCAGCCATGGGTATGACAGGCATGTTACCAAATGGGTGACATTTTGGAAGGTTCTGCTGCTGCTCAGAAGGGTAAAAACATGTATTTCTATTACCACAGTTTCAAGAGTGAAGAGCCAAAAAGGAATACAACGGTGTGTGGTCACAGGGCTCACACCTTATTACTGGGATAGCTACGGCCTTGTCTCCTCAATGTCTGTCTCCAAACACAAACGCACTGAGACATATGAGCTTACAACTAACACATGGGTTCTGGCTGCAGGGGAAACCAGGTTCCAGCTGAAAGCAACTGTGGACATCTTCAAAAGTCAAGACTTGCCTTCTTCATTTACTGTTTTAAAATACATTTTTTTTAATTTTTTTAGCAAGAAATATTTTCCATCCAAAGAAACACTGAAAATTGAACTTCAAACATTTATAACTCCATTCATCATGTCATCTTACTTTCATTCATGCTTAAATGCAGATGTCTGCTATTTTCAATTATTTCATGCTTCAACAATAATTTTTAACCTAAAGATCATTCTTCCAAGAAGCATGTGAAAACTAAATTGGCCCTATGCATAAAAGCCTACATGAAAACTCTTCTCTGTCCTAAACCTGCCATGCAGCCAGATACTTCCCAACCAGGGCTCTCGTAGGGCACTACTTGTAAAGGTCAATCAGACTGTACAATGATTACTATTGGAGGCTCTCTCTGACTTTACCAGAGTCCATGGACTACCATGTGCTCATCTTTACACCCTAGTATTTATTAGTTAGTCCCAACAGTTTATCATTTATCTACCATTAAAATAAGTAACCTAATGAAACTGAAGCTGACAGGTCAATCATGTCATAAGTTTCTGAAGTCATGCTCTAAAAAACTTACACATTCTTTCTTTCATGTTTGCATTCTTTTAGCACTGTCTACCATCAAAGCCTATATTTATTTCACTATCAGGCCTTATCTTAAGCAATGTAAGCCACAGACCACCAAATATAATAATACATCTTAAATAATACAAGCCACTGTCCTCTAAAATAGTTTTCCAGACTTACTTTACAACCTCTGAAAGATCTTTTCAGAGCTTTTCACTGCTACCTGGACAACCTTCCTTTAACTTATTATAATCCAATCAAATTCCCTAAGATTCAATGGTGCCTGAGCAAAGATCCCACCCCTTTCACAAAGTCTCTAGTTTAGTAAACAAAAAGTAGGAGAGAATTTACATATTAATGATTCTATGAATTGTTGGTGCTACTGGTTCAAAAGCATTTCAGTAGTCAATATCCAGAATTAACAGTCACAGAAATAGGTTACTAAATGTATATATCTGAATAAACTCAGCAGCTAAAAAGCATAGAATCATTATTATCCACAGTGATTCTCACTCAAAAAGAATAGGTGAGGCTAAGTCAATCCTAAGTGAATGTGATAGGCAATCAGCTTCAGAAACCATTGAACTAAAGAAGACAATTCACAAACCACCTAGATGATGCTAAGGGTTTTCCATAACATAGAACCTAATCAAAGCTTTTCTTCAACATAAAATAAACCTTCTATTACAGCTAAATTTCCTCTTCATATCCCTGAATAACCTTACCCATTCTTTTTTTTTTATGTCATATACTGACAGACATTATCTCATAAGCTTTGGACCAATAGTGCAAGGTGCTGTGTGACAAAGCTCACCACATTCTCTACCTCTAAGGAATCTACTTAGACCCAGTTCATCAGCATGCTAAGGATGTTCTGAACAGAAATGACACACTTTTAGTGCCTTGAATAGATCTTGTGTGTTTCTGTTAAATTAAAACATCTAAAGATCTATACTAAAAATAAATAAATAAAAAGACCAGAGGGCTCTATGTCCATGATAAAATAAGCCATTTGGAGAGATTCATGTGACTGTGTTAGAGTAGAGAATGGGAAGAAACTACTAATAGATTCAAGATTTCCTTTTGTAGTAAAGACAATGTCTCAAAATTAGACTGTAACTATGGCTGCACAATATCATAAGCACAATGAACACAGTGAAAACTATTCTTTATAGTTGACCTTAGCCAACAGGCTGAGAAGCAATAAAACTTGTATTTTAAATAAGCAAACATAACAGCATATAACTGTATTCAATTAAATCTGCTAAAATATCTCACTCTACCATAGAATTCTCCAAATCATCCATTTTAACCTATGGATGGATTAACTCACTTAATAAGCCATAAATTCATATTATAATTATATATTCCATATATTAATGTCTAATGGAATTGAAGTTGCTTCATTTATTATCAACATCTTTTTCTTGCTGTTTGTTTTTTAAAGACAAGGTTTCTCTGTGCAGCTTTGGAGCCTGTTCTAGAACTCACTCTGTAGACCAGGCTGGCCTCAAACTCACAGAGATCCGCCTGCCTCTGCCTGCCAAGTGCTGGGATTAAAGGCATGTGCCACCAACGCCGGGTGGCTATTATCACCATTTTTAATATGGGTTTTGTTTTTAAAAGTATAGGAACCATATACATTTGATAAAGCTAAAGCCACTGTAAATAAAGGAAGAAAGAATAGCTTGGTTGCACTATTCATAACTATAATTAATTCCTCATCATGGCAGAATTAGAATCATTTTAATGTTGTTGGGAACTATGCAAAGACAGAAACCATCAACTTCAGGAACAGAAAAATTGCTGTAATTGTTTATGGAAATGTCTTATTTAAATGTCTTATTCCAGACAACTGATCAAAATAAAAATAAACAGTTACATTATTGGCTCGTATGATAAAACTAAAATATACACAGATTACATAAATTGATGTTTTTCAGAAGTGTGTATATGTGTGTGTGTGTTATACATGAGAACAACTAATAAAATAATAAAATGTTAACAAAAGGCAAATTTCAACAAAGAGGCATATAAGTAGTCTTTCAATATTATTAAGCCTAAAACTTTAAAAGTATTGAAAAGTTGAAACATAATAAAATGCATCTCTTGAGGTTGCATGTCTGAGTGATGGGGGACGTCCTTCTGTATATATGTTTGTCTTCTTGGTTGATAAATAAAGTACTGTTGGCCAATAGGGAAGCAAGATAGGTGGGACTAGGAAGTCGAGGAGGATTCTGAGAAATATAGTAAAAAGAAGTCTTGTGATCCAGGCAGGAAGTGACATAGCAGGCAGACTCAGAATATAAGCAGGGACAAGCAGGAAATCGCTCTCTTCCTCTTCCTCCTCCTCTCTTTTCTTCCCTCTCCTCTCTTCTCTGGGAGCCACCATATGAACCCGACAAGAGAGGATGCATGCCGCTGGTGTCCTTTATCACATAAATCTTTATAAAATATATAGATTAATAATTATGATTGATACTTAAGACAGAGATAGCAGATAAGAAATCCTAGTCATTGGCAGCAGCATTGTACCTAATATTAATCTGTGTGTGTTATTTCGGGCGCCCATGTGGTGGCGGGGCTGGGGTGGCTTGGTGGAAAGACTTATCATTACATCTGTGTCTTATTTTTCTTTGTCTTTAATCCAGTATGACCTCTGACATTTAACTAGGAAGCTTTGTTATTTATATTTAATATAATGGTATAGTTAGGATGCACCTTTCTATTTATGTCCTACCATATCATCTTGGCTTTGTTCTTTATCTTTTCTTTCTCCTTTGTTCTTTTTGCCTCCTTTCCTGATTTCATTTAAATTAATCAATTATTCAGTGATCAATTTTATCTCCTCTGGCAAAGGTTTTTTCTATATATTCATTCTACTGTTTTAGTGCCCTAGGGATTAAATGACAAATTCTGAACTTATCATAATTTATCCTAAATATTATACATCTTTACATGTGCCATAAGAAACTTATGCCAAAGAGATTTGTTTACCAGAAATATAATCATTCTGAAATTATTGTTATATAATTACTCCCATATGTTATAAAATGATCATATATGGTTACTAGTTTTGCTTTAAATGTAAGTGAAACTCCATCAAAAGATCAAGAAGTCAACAAATAAGGAAACTGATATTTCACTGCTGCCCACCTATGTTTTCCTGCAATTACCATTTAGTATCACTTTCCTTCAGCTTAAAAACTCTACATTTCTTAAGTGTAGGTCTAAATTCCTTCAGTTTTAACTCATTTGAAAATGTCTGTCTTATCTTCACATGCGGTTGGCACAATATTCTAGATTGACAATGTTTTCTTCCTGGCACTTTCAAAGTGACACCCATTAGTTTCTGGCTTAGGCTGACCCTGAGGCAAGTCAGAGATGATGTTTATCATTTTCCCCACTATGCTTTTTGCTAACTGTATTACCTGAGTCCATTCAGGTTTACAGTTGCTTACTATAAAATATAAAAGATAATTTCAACATGGCCAGAACTATACATACAACAATATTTGAAATTGCTTTGTCGTGTTATTTTGTAGCATGAAAAGCACATTTCATTTCTATGTGGCAGATAAGCAAACCAGAATGCAAAGTATTAAATAACCAGCTCCAAACCATAAAGATATTTAATCCAATATACACATTTCTCAAGTACCTACTACAGGTACACAGTAATTGACATATCAGTAAAAGGATCTAGAAAAAGTAGATTCAATCCATCTAAACAGACCAAACTCATTGCACCTCACTCCCAAAAATAAGTCTAGAAAATGAGTTACTAAGAATCAATCTTATTCAATCTACCAGAGCGTGCATATATTCTCAAAAATGACTACAATTTGCATTCATGATTTATTTATCACTGCAAGCATTCCTATTTTCTGTGCAAGTGATTTCATTCCAACAGTTACATTTTTCAATTCTCTACATGTACTTACCTCTTTTAATATTAAGTAGATATTACCATTTCTACTTAGCTATGTCAAATTTGTTTCAGCTAACTCTTAATTGCACTTCTAATTTTCATCTGGACAAATCAAATATATCTTGCTGGCAAAGAGAAAAATATAATGCACTTTCTAAATGCCATGTCAGCAGTATCATATCAAACAGTAATGAAATTCCTTCGATCTTCAACAAATAAAAGTGATACATTTCCAACCCACAGATTTATTCTAATCTCTCTGAATTAGTCCTGTCCAGTCATTTCACCCAATACACAGAAAAAGTGATGATAAGAAAACAGTCAGTAAATTAAGCTCAGCTGTGTTCATAAAACAGCTTTAAAACGTTTAGAATTTATTATTCTCTCTCTTCCCCACACGGCCCCCACCCCTTGTTCTCTCTCTTTTGAAATGGTGTCTCAATCCATAGTCATGGCCAGCAATGAACTCTGTGTAAAGCCCAGAATGGCCTCAAACTCATGATCTTCCTCTCTTAACCACCCAGGCTATTTATTAGCTAAACATATGACTAATTTCAATGAGGTAAAGAACTTGTGCCTAGAAACCTGAAAGTACATATGTTTGATTGCTACATATTGAGAATCAGCTCTTACTTGTCAAGTTTGACCAAGTACTAAAACTAATGAGAATAATAATAAAGTTTATTAGAAGTCTTTTTAAAGATGGTAGAAACTAACGGCATCCCCTTTCATTGAAAGCTTCCTCATCAGTTTGGGCTCCCTAAGGTAATAATTTAGGTCACTGTTTACTATTACTCTATACTGTTGCCGCCAATCAAGATGGTAGCCTTTGTACAAAGCCATTACCTGCAGCACATCTTGGATCTTCACCCACACATCTGCCATGTCATATAATTTAATCTCTTCCTGCTGAGGTGGCTGGGTCCCAACAGAATCCTGCAGGTACCCCAGCACCACAGAGTGTGCAGTGGCTACAGCATTAAACTTGTCAAACAACAGCTCCAGCAGTTCTAGAAGTAACCTGTGGAAAAAACAAACAAATAAATAACATTTACATAAAGGCATACAGTCACACACAACTGGTTTACACTAGCCTGAAAGAAAAAAAAATCAACTCCAGTGAGACACATATCATCATGTACATAATACAAATATCACATTCCAACAGATTTGATTTCCAACACCTACACAATCTAAGCAATCTTCTAAATCTATCTAGTTCCATATTACTATCACTAAATGAAGATAACTTAAGAATGTATAAATCCATTGTGAAGTTCCTAAACTAGCAGCCTAACAAACACAGTTCCTTTTTAGCATATTTGAGGTTATAGAATCACAACTACTCTGTATTCATACAGGTAGTCTCCAATGAATTCTGACAAATTTTTTAGACAGCCGTTCAGATGCCACACAAAATATGCTATTCCCTGGCAATAAACAGAGTGCTTTGGTAAGGACACTAATCCGGTTAGTCATGGGAAGCTGTGCTTACTATCATTCAAATGCATGGCCTAAGGTGCCTGGAAAAAAAATAGACACCTGCTAAGCAATCTGACTTTCACTACAGGGAGCAGCTTAGGCATCCGCATTATCTCATTTATCATAGTGAGATATGCTGGACACATATTATTACATCAATACTATACACTCAAGGACACAAAATGAGGTTGCAAGGCAGCTGGTCTGAGAACAAAAGTTGATTTCCAAGCCAGTGCATTCAGCCACCTACCTCTCACTACCATTCTAGAATACAGATGTGTATTTAAGAAAGCTCAGAGCTTTCTGTCATGATACAAAGTCATTCCTCTACCACTTGGCTTTATAGCTTTACTGATCATTTAGGCCTGGAATTACTTCCTCCTCTTAGCTTAGAGAGTAGTTCAACCTAGTTTTAGGGAACTTATCACATGGGGCTTACATATGTAGCTTATATATGGATCACATTGACCTTTATACAGGTATTCTGCCTCCCCTCTCCATTATTACTTTTTTCAGAGTAGATTCTACATTATATATTTCTATACTCAAGAGCACTTAGAACACGTTTAACAAATATTTATTGAATAAATTGAATGTCTATATCATGAAAGGATTTTAAAACCTTGAAATGTGAGCCTCATTGCATGTTTCTCAGTTCCCAGATCCTTAACAGACTGATAAGCCAACCTCAAAGAAGAACAGCAAACCAATGGTGCATTATGGCTGTGTCAATTAACAAGACTTCACTGCCATAAGTAGGGGTTACAACTATAATCACACAAAAACACACAGCACATTATCTATTCCTGTGGCTTTTTTATTGCACAACTGTTGTAATTAATGAGCCAATGTGACAGCCAATAACTAAACTATGATAAAACTCTAATATCTATTTGACATTGTAATTTCAATGGGAGAGAATAGAATTTATGTAGTACAGTCAGCCTGCAGTAGACTTGCATAATCTAGAAATGACACATTGCATAGGTAAACAGGAGAGCCATCATATCTTATGAAAGATAACTTTTATCTTCTCAATGTCAGCTCAGATTTATATCAACATATGTCACATTTTTCTGTTTTGGAAAGCCATACAAATACCAGTAGAAAGAAGACTTAGCTAACTAAGCCCAACAGCCACAACAGTTACTTCAGTGTTAAGAAATAATTGATAAAGCTTGAACTGAGATCATACACAGAAAATAATAGGCCAACTGAAGTGGGCCAATTTCTACTTAAAATTGCTGGTAAGTATATTAGAATACGGCTCCAGTATGAGTCTCTAAACAATATGCATTTTTCAGAGATAGCAAAATAAGAAACATTAAAGCAATATATTGACTTTAAATAACTTCTTCTTTCAACTCTCTTGATAATGAACTCTCAGAGTTGTTATATTTCTGTTAATGCTTCTATTATGATAGGGGTTATATAACCCAATGTCCTTTCTGACAAAAAGAAACTTAAGGGCCATGTTAAACTTAACAGTGTTTGAAAACACATTAATCAATGACATTCAGAAGTCTAAAAGACACTGGTCCAACATTCCAGTACCTTGAAGTTCTGGGTTCAGAGCTATGAACTAGCAAGGGAGCAGAGGCATGGGAAGTGAACTGGCTACACTAAGAGGAATGATAACTTCCAACACCACTGCCCTCCACATCTGTGCATCATATCTGCCAGGTAGCAGAGCAGCTGAATGAGAAGAAGCAGGGCTCTGCTAGGAAAGATCCACTAGAGAAAGATCAGGTTCAGTCTCTATTTACATTGAGGAAATAGCAGCCCTTAATAAAAGGAATGCTGACAAAGGGCCAGCCTCAGCCACTCCTGTAGGCTCATGATCAAGGCAGGCCTGCCATTATATTATAGATATCTCAGCTCCAAAGAAGAGAGGTGGAGTATTAGCTGGAAGGAAAGATGGGCTAGACTTGTGAAGGCTCTACTGGCAGCTCTACCTACTTGAGCTATGAATTCCCTCAACAGAGGGAAGTTCAGCGATGCTTTATAGCAATACAACTGCAAATAATAATAGACCTGCAGCTACATGAGAAAACAGTACTTTTTTTTATTTCAAATGATACCACCAAGAAAGGGAAAACTCAATCCCACAAAATTAGAAACAGAAACTATAAACCACAGCTTCATAGGACTTATACCTAGAATACCAAAAAAATAAAAAATAAAAGAAATTAAATAAAGGCCAGGCGGTGGTGGCACATGCCTTTAATCCCAGCACTCGGGAGGCAGAGGCAGGCAGATCTCTGTGAGTTCGAGACCAGCCTAGTCTCTAGTTCCAGGACAGCCTCCACAGCCACAGAGAAACCCTGTCTCGAAAAACCAAAATAAATAAATAAATAAATAAATAAATAAATAAATAAATAAATAAATAAATGATAAATAAATAAATAAATCCGGGATTTATTTTATATACACACACAATGAAAAATAAAATCAACTAACAAATAAACAACAACAAAAAAAAAACAGCATTCTTCTAAGCATGTAGGTAAAACATTCATCCTCTCAGTGTTTCTCCTAACTTCCTACCTGGAAATTCCCTGTAGTTCCCATCATCAATTGCCACTGTGCAAAAAGGCAGAGGGTTAAGAACTGTTAGGGAACTTACTATTGACAACAAGAAACCATGGTGCAAAGGTATTCCATCAAGCTGTGAAAACGGCTCAATATTTAAGGTGAGATAAGACTATCTGAATCTAAATTTAACATCCTGGGAACCTTGGATTAGTCATTTGGCTAGAAAACTCAGGTTGGCCGCCAAGAAGCTGCCTTACTTGGTCACAAAGTAAACATACAATGCAGAAAAATTAATTATGTTCACTATTTATCTGCTGAGACCTTAATATCAGGGTTCTGCACTTTCCCACTGGCAGAAAATGGATATTTACTCCCTACTGTTATGCCCTAGAACTTAAGGAAGTACTAGACTTGGTTAACAATTTCTATAAAAACAAATCAGTCCTCAACTGCATCATATCAAGATGGTCTTAGCTTTGCTGGCCTGTACTTCACAGAAACACTTTCTGAATAAGCTCTGGTGACCTGGTCTCTTCCATCTGAAACAGAACACAACCTCCATTTAATCTTCAAGATTATCTAGAGGTGACTTTTAAGAGGCAGAGATACTTTTTTACCACTTATTTCTTCATGATTTACAAAAAGATACTATTTGAAGAATGCTGACTAATTCTCCATCTGCACTATGAAAAGAACAGAACACTATTAACCACACACAGTGAATGAAGAGTAGCAATGAATGGCCCTGGTTCTAGTCAGTTCTTTCCTGTATCCGTCCCTCCTGTCAAATCAGGCTTCTCCTTGAATGAACTAAGTCTAATGTGTGGCAAGTTAGTGACCAAAAATAGAAAGTAAGTCCAATCCTCCATCCTTTTGAATCGAAATATCAATGTCACTCTTTTAAAGGCATCCTTCCTATTCCAAAAACAGTATTTCATAACAGCAGAACACTAGGAAACGACTGCTCGTGAACCTTCTGCCGTGAGACAGCATATCTTAAGGTTTCAGGTTTCTTAGTGCGGGGTTGTATGTGACTCATGGTGCACAAATGTACAAGGTCACTTGAGGAATTTCTGAGATAACTAGATTTGAGTCTCCAGTGAGCTAATAGGACCCCTTCCCTCTGTGGCTGCTTATCCCACTTCTGAACAAGTTCAGTAACCTCTGAGAGGCCTACCATGGAGCACACTGCAAGGGGCATGCAGCAAGAGAATAGTGAAAGAAGCCACTTGTAATCTTAAATCCACCACCAGTAAGCTTTCTGAACTGTCAAATTATTTCAGATTTTACATTTCTTGGGACAAATCTGGAGTGGATTAGTAGTAATAGCCCTCCTGTGATGAAGCCAGTTGTGAGACTCACTTAGGTGAGGTGGCAGCCTGCTTTGCAAACAGCCCCAGAATCATCTAACAGATCCTATGGCCCTGCACCCACACCCCAGCCCCAGAATCATCTAACAGATCCTATGGCCCTGCACCCACACCCCAGCCCCAGAGTCATCTAACAGATCCTATGGCCCTGCACCCACACCCCAGCCCCAGAGTCATCTAACAGATCCTATGACTCTGCACCCACACCCCAGCCCCAGAGTCACCTAACAGATCCTATGACTCTGCACCCACACCCCAGCCCCAGAGTCACCTAACAGATCCTATGACTCTGCACCCACACGCCAGCCCCAGAGTCATCTAACAGATCCTATGGCCCTGCACCCACACCCCAGCCCCAGAGTCATCTAACAGATCCTATGACCCTGCACCCACACCCCAGCCCCAGAGTCATCTAACAGATCCTATGACTCTGCACCCACACCCCAGCCCCAGAGTCATCTAACAGATCCCATGACTCTGCACCCACACCCCAGCCCCAGAGTCATCTAACAGATCCCATGACTCTGCACCCACACCCCAGTTTACACACTCCCCACTTCCTGTTGAAATATTATCCTCTGTCTCTCTATTACAGCTAATTACTTGTTTAAAGTATTAGGCATGATCCTAAACCACACTACAAACGCCAAGCTAACCCCCATCTTACCAACTCACTAGACCTAACAAAGTGGTAGGCCAAAAGCTAGGGGTCCAGAGAGCCTGAACTATAAATGAAGGGGTTTCGGTCACACCTGCATTGCTGCTACTCATCACCAAGAGGAGATTCTCAACTGATGAGAGTGTTTTTCTGTACATCCGTCTGTTTGTACTTTGATGCAGCATGAAGGGTGACACTGAAATAAAGCTACAACAATCCAGGAAAGAAATCGCCTTATTCCATTATTATTATTATTATTATTATTATTATTATTATTATTATTATTATTATCCATTCCCTTAACTGGTCCAATCTCTAATTTAAACCTGATATACAAGAGATGGCAAGATCAGCTTGGTTTTTAACTATCAAATGCAAAACAAAGCTTTAAGAAATTTATTTTTATTGAGAATTACCTCCAGCCCATCAATCACAAGCCCTTTTTGTAGAGACTAAAAGCAAAGGACAATGTAGAACCAGAAAGACAGCTATCCAACTTCATGTTTACAAAGTAACTGTGAACATACTGACATTACTAACTCACTTCATCTGTTACAGAGCTGCTAGTAATTTGGTCACGTATTATTAAAAGTAGAGAGACTTAGGATCATCCAAGGTAATGAATTATCCATCTTAGTTAACATAAGTTCCACACTCAAAGCGATTATCATTTGTTTAAAAACAAATAGTACAGTCATGAGTGATACATGCTCGTTAAAGAATGGTAGAGTTTCCTCACTATGTCCCTGGTTCATTCTTCATACCCTTCAATATTTAATAGCTGGGTATATTTAAAGCATGTTCTCAGTGATACGTGTAATCAAAAGTAGAGATTCAATCAAATGGAATCATAATCACTGAAGTTAAATTTACTTTCTTCTCGCTTGCTTTGATTTGAATTAACTCTTCATCTAAATCACATGGAGGCCCTTCCTGATTCCAAGCATGTCCAGGTGCTACATGCAGTGCCTGGGAATGGCTACAAGACACCACAAGGACAAACGCCTGACCTTGCTTTAAAGCTGCTCTCAAATGAATTTTCTGCAAAATAAAGTAACCAGTTTCTACGAAGTCCTGCATTTTAGACACTCAGAAGAAGAGTGCCTAACACAGAAAGAAGAGATAAAAAGGAAATGCTATTATTTGAAAAGGAAACACATGCCTAATTCCAGCCACTGGTCTAAAAGAAATCACAAGAAATATTCCATTTTTCTCTTTCCACAAATACTGTACTTGTACTGTGAAGTTAACCTTGGGATATGAGCCTTTTGACTTCCGCCTGGATAAAACCACATTATAAGCATGCCCTTTTAAATCAGTAGGTCCTCCTACAGAGTGCCAGACCCCAAATTTGAAAAATATTGTAAAAGTATACATTTTCAAACTTTATAGGAATAACCCAATGCATTTTTGAAAATGCTATAGTCTTCAGAGGCTGAGAGACAGGAGGTGGGGAAGGTGGTGGGAAATGAGTATTAACCTTGAAAAAAACGTAACTATAGCGTGAGGAATGGTCGGTGTTAGAATTACTCAGCAAGCACAGAGTTACCCTGTCAATCAATTACAGGACAGACACATAGCAGGCAGAAATGAGAGGAATGAACAGCACACTGTGATCCAGCACAGTAAATAGGATCTGATATAATGTATGTGGCCCTTCTCCAGAACCATATAGACACACATATCCAGAACAGCCAGGACTATTATACAGAAAAATACTGTCTTGAAAAACAAAAAACTAAACAAATAAGCTTTTACTCACTTAGCTGTGCATAATCTGTGTGGCTCCTTATGTCTACACCAAAAAACTGAAAGTAACAAGATAATGGACCACCTTAACCCAGCACCGGTACCCAGTAAGTCTCCTTCATCTCAATTTGGGTTCTGCACCTATTCTCAAACCAGCTTATTTTGAAGCATTACATCCAGACATAATGCAGATACCATAACAACTTATTGTTATACAAAAAAAAAAACCTGTGCTCTCACTCACAACAAGAAGAAACAAATCCAAACCACACTAGAAATGTCACTTTTCACCTCTCAGATTGGCAAATATAAAAGTATCTGACAATATAATGTATTGGCAAGGGAACATACAACCCTAAAAAATTATCCATAACATGAAAATGTGCATCTCTAAGAAAAGTACACTTGGCAGTACTCATCAAAATTTAATAAGACACTGAGGTTAGCGTAAACTGTGAAAATGGTGAGGCAAGGGTCTGGTTCTTTTCCTTCTCACATTTGAGATGTTAATATCGTGCTGACTGCACAACTAGAAAAACAAGCTGGTTTTATCAAATGAATGAGCCTGACAACTACAGCTACTATAAACAATAAATGCTGCCTTACTTGGCTTCCAAAAATATCAGTGATGCAAGCCATTTCCTGATAAGTACCTAAGCACAGGCTTCCAAGGTACCTTCTGCTTGTCCCCTATGCCTTTATTACAGTTTGCAACAATGTACTGATCTGAGGGTACCTTTCTTCCCCTTTAAACTCCTTGAGGACAGTGCAATGTCTGACTCTTTAGAATTTTAGTTTAGTGTCTGGTCCATAGCAAATATTCACTCTATATGGGATTCATTCTTTCATTTAAAACTTACTATGAGCCTAGTGGGTACTCTACTAAAATATAAATTTATGGACCAAATAGGGCAAATTAGTTTTTTCTTCATTCTAGGTACAATCAAAAATTAGATAAATAACCAAATACATACATAAAGCTATACATAACAAAATTTTCTTTAAAAACAAAGCCTTATGGATCTATGCCATTTTTCTATACTAAAATTTAGTATGAATAATCTCTATCCCATAGAAGCTTCAACCTCATCCAATTCTTCCTGTCCTCTTCCAGGTCAACAGTTTACAGTGTAGTAGCATCTATCTGCAATGAGCTTTTGCCTTCAGATACATACCAAAACAGAGTAGTTGTCATATACAATCGAATCACCACTACCTACCTCCTCTGGCTCACTTCCTTCTTACTCTTGACAAGATTCAATACTTACGAGAACACTTTTTTCCTTCAGTGTTTTCCTCTTACTTTTGGTATTTGTGAACAACTAAAGAATTTCTTCTGGCTTCTTTGATATAACAACGATACGAAAATCTCATTGGATAGATTTTTGGGAATAATCAACAATAATGGAGCAAAAATTGAAAAAATTGGTTCTAAACTACAGAGGCTGTGGCCACAGTGCGTGTGAAGCTGAAGACACTGCCTTGCCTTTGAGGGGAACAATAAATAGCAAATGGTTGTGCTAGGCTGGCAAGGTACCTGTCACCCTGAGTTAACACTTACCAAATAAGTAAGAGCAGCCTAATAGTAGCTGAGCATTTCCCTTTACCAGTGTAGAAAAGTTTATAAACACTGTTGATAATGAAAGAACCAAGAAGATAAAATATTTCTCTATGAATATGAATAAATGCATAGTTTAGAAAATAAAAAATAAAAAGTAGGTCATCAAAATGATTTTTTTAAGCTGATGAAGAAAGTATTCTGGCTCTGTATAAATTAAAGCAAGATGGAATTCAACAGCCTCATTCCGTCTCCATTTCCAGCAAAATACCACACAACATTAACTTGCTTTGCATAAGACAAATGGAAACAGGCCTGCAATGCATCACAACCACAATATATATAACAAGATGGAGATGAACAATGAAACTTCCAGGGAAACTTACAGTATCTATGTTAGTGCCTTGCCTCAGAGCTGCATTTGCATATAAATGTCTTATAATAATTTATTTCACTAGGGTTAGCCAGAGACTATGCACGTTGGGAATGGAAGGGGATTTTTGCCTATATCCCAATTTCTCTTAAGGAAAACAGATTCTTCTATCTCTAGCAATAAGTCTTGAAATAGTAAAATAACAATTATGATGGCACTAATAACCCCACTGTGGTTTTACTTCCCTGTGAAACAGATGTCACTAATATCTCAGGAAAATTTCATCACATAAGCATCATGCATGCCTCAAGGAATAACTTGATAATATCCTTTCTAAAGGAAACAACAATCATTTCTGAATGACTGTGATTAATTTAAGGGAATTAAGTCTTGAGGAGTTTTAAGGCACCTTATAACTATCAGAAACTAGCTTCCAGAAGTCAGTTCAGAATTGTCAGTTATTTGGAACCCCGGAACAAGAATTTGGTTTTCGATCTAATAATTTGGTTTACCCCCAAGTGATTATTTCCTCTGTAATGTTTTATTTCATAATAAAGGATTCTGGCCAAAAATATGTAGATTTTGACTTTTATAAAAGGTAACTATGTTATACAGGGGAAAAAAATGGAACATGAGCCATTTATTTGCTTCTTAGTAGCCAATGTACCCTGTCTACCAAAACAAAAAGAAAGAAAATCCTTTAAGAGAACAAGAAGAAGAAGAAGAAGAAGAAGAAGAAGAAGAAGAAGAAGAAGAAGAAGAGAGAGAGAGAGAGAGAGAGAGAGAGAGAGAGAGAGAGAGAGAGAGAGAACAAACAAAAGCAACCTCTGCTGCTGACTCATTCTTCAAAGAAAACCATTTAGAATTTCCTGGGGCAAGGAGCTGACTCTCTGCTCTGCTTTTCCTGATTTGTAATCTCCACTCCTGAATTCTGGAAACAGCTGAGCCAATAGAAGAGAAAGAGGTCAAAATCCTATAAAAGACACTATGCTTTTAGGGCAACTATAATGAGAGCTGCAGGAAACTTATTGATCTGTGCCCTTTGCTTTATTTCCAGTATATATTACAGTAATGTTATTTCCCTATGAAAGTTCAGTCTATTCATCTGGGCACTTGCAACATCAGAGCAAATAGCAAAGCAGAATTTTAGAGTATTCATTAGCAAAGAGTCAAAAGAGTCAAAAGGTCTCTGCAGAAATGCAGGCACCCAGAAAAGAAAGAAGAAAAGCAAAGTTCAACTCTGAATCTCTGCATCACAACATGAGTGAAGAAAGACATTAAGACTGAAGAAGGCACCAATAATAAACATATGCATTGCTTTGTAGATGCATGTGCATGACGGTTCTTACTAAGCATGATAACCATTAACTTCATCTAAAGCAGGCAGCCCTGTAAGGTACCAGGAGCTCCAATACTGTCAGATCTGTTTTCCAAAACCCATGTTGATCAACCATCTGTTTTGAACCATTCAATAACGCTAGACAAGTAGATAGTAATTTGAAGCTTTTTTGTTGTTCCATTAGCAATTATAGTACTTTTGAAAGAAGTTCATGAGAGAATTATTTTTGAAGGATTTTTTAAGTCAGTATCAGTGTTATTTAGATATCCAAAAAAATCAGAAAATATGAATAGAATACATCAGCTTTTGCAAAATATTAAAATAAGTCTGAGACAATCTAGGACAAGTTAGCATTCTTTCTCCTTATTTCTGCTTAGTGTCTATTTTTAAAATGTGTACGTGCTAAGTAAAAACAGCAGAATCTCCTTAGTAGCATATTAAGAAAAGTAAAACCTCTAATGTATTACCATCTCCCACATAGAATATATCCATTCAAACAAATGACAAAAGTACTTTTTCTCATGTGACTTTTTTTCCTTGAGACCATGTCTCCCTGTGTAGCCTAAGCTGCCCATGACCTCGAGATCCTCCTGCCTCAAACATCTGAGCACTGAGATTATGAGTAAACAGCACCACATCCATTTGCTTTCTATTCTCCAAATAAATTGAGATCTGCACTGATGTTTTTCTCTCCCTTGCGACTGCAGCTTGTATGCCTGGTGTGTGTCAGGGGAGGAGGGTAGAAGTGAAGGAGGGAAGAATGAACAGATCACTTTTAACTAACTCCTAATTTCAAATACTGCCACACAATACTGGACTGCTATTCTCCAAAAAATGACCTGACAAACCTGTTCTCCCAGAGTATAAGAGCCACCTCTTGAGGCCTGAATACAAGTGCCATGCTCGCCTATTAAACGAAAACTTTGACATTCAGGTCCAATTTATTGTTTTGAGAGAATGTAGAAATTTCTGATATTTTCCAATTCACAAATAGCACCACATGATGAAGAAGAAAACACAGACAGAGGAAAGACCATAGACTTAGGAATCAAGTAACCATATACTCAATTCCAAAACTAGCCAGCCTCCAAATATAAGCTTGGGCTAACATGATCTCTGAGTCTCAGTTCTTGCAAATATAACATGTGGACACTAATAACTAGCTTACAGAGTAGCAGTGAAAACTAAATGAAATAATATACATAAATTATCTCAAAAATACCTTGGTAACTAACACATGTTCAACAACTGCTCCATTCTTTCTTGTTGTTAATTTATTAACATGTATGATAATAAACACTCTTCATTACAAACAGGTTTGATGGGGGAAGTCCTTCTATATATACGTCTCTCATATTGGTTAATGAATAAAAAACTGTTGGCCATAGGGAAGCAAGATAGGTGGGGCTAGGAGTAGAGGAGGATTCTGGGAAATGTAGTAAACACCGAGGGTCACCATGTGATCCCAGGGAAGAGATGAATGCCACTGGAGTCCTCGATAAGGTAAGTCTTTATAAAATCTATAGACTAATGGTTATGGTTGATATTTAAGACAAAGCTGGCAAATAAGAAATCCTAGTCATTGGCCAGCAACATTGTAACTAATATTAATCTGTGTGTTATTTGGGGGCCCTAACATGGGAGTGGAACTCAGGCAGCTGGTGGAAAGTGTTATCATTCCACAGGTTTGTATCTGGCATTCAATATCTGTGAATATGAACAAAAGGCCTAAATTTTCTCAACAAATCAAAGCAAGACAGACAATGCCTAGCCTGAGTATGTATGGAATATAGTATTCTCAGCTCAAGAAAATAATCCCACATGAAGATAAGTTATTTATTCTCCACCCTAGAAAGTATACAAGAAAAGAGAAAGCAACAACAGGCTACCTTGGCTGGTTGTCCACAGTGAGGCTCTCTCCCCTCTGATAGCCGCTGTCTGCCACCTGAGTGGTTGACCTCTTCACAATCTGCTTTAGCTCCTGTTCCAAACGCTCTTTAATGGCTTTAACTGTCTCGGGGATCTTCTTCAGTCTGGCCAACCCCTGAATAAGAATTCCCATGAAAAGAGTGCTGCTCTCCTCTGGATCACACTCCAAGTCCTCCTTGATGTCTTGCAGGTTCACCTCCCTCACTGTAAAAGAAAAGCACACCAGTAAGATGAGATGCAGTGTCCACATTAATTCAACAGCATAGCAGACTAATGAAGATCACTGCTTTGATTATTCTCTTAAAGGAATCAGAGGAATTTTCTATTAAATTAAGCTACATAGTAATATTCAGCAGCCCCTAATGCAAACTAATTGGTTAGTAATGAAATGTACAAGCAATTATATAGAAAGAGGTGAATCCAATTTCAATTTTATGTGTAACCTAGAAATGATGAACTTATGAGAACAGAGAGCAGAATTATGACTATTAGGCTTCAATGTGGGTCTTTTAACAATGTGGAAATGATTGGCTTAAGGATATAAAACTGCAGTTGGACAAGAGGCATGGACTCTGAAGTCTTGAGGTCTACTGAGAGCATGATAAATATGGTTGATAACAATATGCTATATTTTAAAAGTTGTGAGATAGTATACTTTAAGTGTTCTCAAAACAAAAATGATGAATATGTGTGATATAACATGTTAATTGGTTTAATTTAGCCATGCCATTTTGAACATACCGTATTGTGTATCATAATTGTGCATGACTTTATTTATGAACTAAATAAATGAATGAAAAAAAAAAAAGAGGTAAATCTCCGGTTTTACACAATTGTGACCCAAGTTCACTGACAAATTAACTACACACTGTCTCTAAAATACCAGACATGGCGTGTCAGGAGAACTCTAAAAACTCAAACCCCAGTCTCAACTTCCTACTATTAATTATAAGTGATAAACAGAGGGAATAAAAGATGTTATAAATACATGTAGGGGGCAAAAGTATATAACTACAACAAATAAAAAAGAAGAGAAAAACATGTAAGACAACATACCATATGAGAAGAGTTAGGGGAAAAATATAATAGTGAAAAAGTACTGAATGACTAACTACCAAGAAAAAAAAACATTTTTCTTCAAACATATGTGTGACTTAGCATGGTAACCCACACCATGTAATCCCAGCTACTGACGGGCTGAGGAATAGGGACTGAATTTCAAAGTGAGTGTGGGCTAGACAGCAAATTCTAGTCAGCCTAGCAAAAATAATGATACCTTGTTTATAAAAGTGAGTGAGACAGAGAGACAGACTTGTGGGGGCAGGGGGAGGTATTGTCTTTCACAGCCCTTTGTTACATCAATGAAAACCTTCTTACAAGTTATATTGTATGCCAAATATCCCTATAGGTCTTTATAATACAGCCTTTATCCAAACCATCTTTGTTCAAAAGGAGGAAACAGCCTCAAACAGTAGTCCTTAAGCTATGTCAGTGGGTCAGGAGGATTAGCTGGTGATCTGAGATCTCTGTCCCTACTAAAACTATGTGATAAATAAAATCCATATTAGGGCTGGAGAGATGGCTCAGCACCCATGAAGCCTGGAGAATGTGTTCTGGCATTCATGTAACAAGTTAGACATCTCTGAAAATGCCTGTGAGCCCATTAGATATCAAAGCCAAAGACAGCACAAGAACACTACAAACTAAAGCAGTATCTATTATGAAACATACTTCTCAACTCCGCATCTATATACCCATAATGGTTCATTATTCACAGCACTCATTATTATAGGGACAGCATTTAGAAGCAACCCAGGTGCTCACCAACACATGAAACAGAATAGCAAAATGTGATCTATACAAACAGTAGCATGTCACTCCACTTTAAAACTAGGGAAGCCTGACACACTGCAACATGAATGAATCTTGAATACATCATGCTAAGCGAAATAAGATTGTCACAGAGACAAAAACTCATTATTCGACATATAATAAGTTATTTGGGGGGGGGTCAAATACCTAGAACCAGAGTAGATAGTTGTTTTTCAGGGGCAAGGACTAGTTACTTTTTAATAACTACTGAGTTTGAGTTTTACAAGATGAAAAGAGCTATGCAGATGGATGGGGGAACTATCTACATACACTATGAATACACTTAATACTACTGATCTATACATTTTAATTAACTAAAATGTAAGCTTAGTGATTTGTATATTTTAACATAAAAGATGCACTTAAATATGAACCAAAGGTATTTTAGTAACATGCAAGATATAATTACTTAAACAAGCTCATTCTTATGAATAAATCCTCTATATATTTATCCATGATGTCTTATTAGACTTACTAGGCTCCCAGAAAGTCAGAGACAGAGACCATATTCATAGGGCAATAAAATATGTTTAATGATACAGAATTCAATAAGAATAATGTTTAATACTAATGAAATTGGAAGTAGAACCCAGAGGCTTAGCCTCAAAAGATAAAAATCTGAAGACAAGTTTTTAAAAGATCATCAATACTTTCAAATGTAATGTTATAAAAAATACACACTTCAGTTCCTGGTTTCGTTTTACACATGAAGAAGGAGGATACCTCAGGCCACAGAAATACTCTATCAAGCAAATCCAACCCCACAGCAAGGCAAGAAAAGTACTCAGCAACAGGGAGCCACCAATTCAGCACAGAGTAGGAGGAAATGAAGCTGAACTACAAGAAGAGCTTCAGGCAGGAAGAAAAGTAATGGAAATTTACCTGTTCAATATGCTCTTTGTAAAAACCACCCTTATGAGTCACAAACAGGACACATACAAACAGCCACCTAGACATCATAGCTCCCTGCCCAGGGTAACTGATGATAAGGTAAATACAGTTTAAGTCAATATGGCCTGCAATGACATGTCATATAGCTATGGATATGCACACTAATATGAGAGCTAACTCATGAAAAAGCAACACATGAACAAGACCTAAATAATGAAATGAACATCTGTTTAAAAACTTAACTTCTTGTTGTCTCTTGAAATCTCCTAGAGCATAAACACTTAACAGGCCCAATATATACTGATTTGTATTACCTATTTCACTTACATCAGCTGAAAACTAAAAGGCAATGTGAAAGGGTAATATAATCAAAATGACAAGTCTAATATTCACAAACATCTACAAGGTCAGATAGCATTACTAGAAAAAATATTCAAAACTAATTTAACTGAAATTCAGTAAGGCTACACACATCAATCAGAGCATACCTGTGCATCTTTCCAAACTCCTGATGTCCACATCATCCCCAAGCACCTGAATTGTGAACCTGAATTGTGATGTTGTATACCCAATAGATAGGTATTGGACATTTGAAAGCTAAAAATATATTACTTCCATTTCTAATTCTCTTAACCTTGAATTTCCATAGATAAATCAAGGGTAGTTTTAAGACTCCTGCTGCCTGATAGGATAATGTAACATACTAAAGAATGGGGATGACTTTTACCTTATTTGTCCTACACTCCTGATGGTTCCAAGTATTTACTATTATACACATTGCTTTCTTTATACAGACCTTGGCTGATGCACACAGCGGCAGCTGAGGGCAAACATAGAAGGAGGCTGTGACCTGACTGGATTGGTAAAGGATTAAGGAGAAGATAGCTAAGACCTTTTCAAGAAACATTCACATTCACATAAACTATGCCTCTATTTACATGGCTTAGAGCCACTTATATGGATACCAGTATTACAGACAGCACATTTATGGAAAAAAAAATAGCAGATAAGACTCAGACATGACAGTACGCACCTGAAATAATCACAGGATGAAGACCACCCAGGGGTCTTCATAGATGAAAACACTATCCCACAGAAATTGAACAAAAAAATAACAAGTAAACAAGGTGAATAATCTATTTATGAAGCTAAAAACTTTTGTTTAATGACTCTGCAAATGAATGTAGAAAGCAGTCTAGACCATCAGCCCATGGCTGCATTCTTTCCTCAATATTTGTAAGATAAAATCAGCACTTTGTATCATGGCTTACCACACACATCAAAATACTGCAGAAGACAAGGACCTTTAATTCACTGTTGAATATGCCATATCGTATCATTTGACACTACTGTTTGTACATGTTAATTAGGGCATGATACAATGGAAGTGTTTACTACGGGAACTCTTGACAGATGCCATTCAATATAAGTCACAATATCAAACTGTTCAAAGCTAATATACAGTACAGTATTTCAAGCTATGTAATTTGAATTACATGTTATAATGAAACAATATTAGCTCTGTATAAGAAAAGAACTATTTGCCAGTATTGCACAAAAGTAAATATAAAGAGGAGCCTTTGTCCTCACCATCCCAGATTTCATGCTCTATTACTATAGAGCTATAGTCCTGAAAACAGCTTGGTATTGGAACAAAAATAGAAAGGTAGACCAATGGAATAGAGTTGAAAACCCTGATATTAACCCACACACCTATGAACACCTGATTTTTGACAATCAATTCAAATTTATACGCTGGAACAAAGAGAACATCTTCAACAAATGGTGCTGGCATAACTGGATGCGGACATGTAGAAGACTACAGATAGACCCAAGCCTTTCCCCCTGCATAAAACTTAAGTCAAAATGGATCAAAGACTTCAGTATAAACCCAGCCACACTGATCCTATTAGAAGACAAAGTGAGAAATACCCTGGAATTAATCGGTACAGGAGACTGATTCCTGAACATAACACCAGTAACACAAACGCTGAGATCAACAATTGATAAATGGGACCCCCTGAAACTGAGAAGCTTCTGTAAGGCAAAGGACACAGTCAGCAAGAAAAAATGGCAGCCCACAAACTGGGAAAAGATATTCACCAACCCCACATCTGACAGAGAGCTGATCTCCAAAATATATAAAGAACGCAAGAAGCTAGTCTCCAAAACACCAAACAATCCAATTAAAAAGTGGGGTACAGAACTAAATAGACAATTCTCAATAGAGGAATCTAAAATGGCTGAAAGACATATAAGAAAGCGTTCAACATCCTTAGCCATCAGGGAAATGCAAATCCAAACAACTCTGAGATACCATCTTACTCCTGTCAGAATGGCTAAAATCAAAAACACCAATGACAGTTTATGCTGGAGAGGATGCGGAGAAAGGGGAACACTCCTCCACTGCTGGTGGGAGTGCCAACTTGTACAGCCACTTTGGAAATCAGTATGGCGACTCCTCAAGAAAATGGAAATCAGTCTACCACAAGATCCAGTAATTCCACTTCTAGGCATATACCCAAAAGAAGCACATTCATACAACAAGGACATCTGTTCAACGATGTTCACAGCAGCACTATTTGTAATAGCCAGAAACTGGAAGCAGCCTAGATGTCCCTCAACTGAAGAATGGATAGAGAAAATGTGGTATATTTACACAATGGAGTACTACTCAGTGGAAAAAAAAAATGGACTCTTGAAATTTGCAGGAAAATGGATGGAACTAGAAGAAACCATTCTGAGCGAGGTAACCCAATCACAAAATGACAAACATGATATGTACTAACTCATATGTGGATTTTAGACATAGAGTAAAGGATTACCAGCCTACAATCCACACTGCCAGAGAAGCTAGTAAACAAGGAGGATCCTAAGAGAGACATACATGCTTCCCTGGAGAAGGGGAAAGGGTCACCATCCCCTGAACAATTTGAGAGCATGGGAAGAGGGGGGAGGGAGCTAGGAGAATGAGAAGGGAAGAAGAGGAAGGATGCAGAGGTCATAAGGGAGCAGACAGGTTGAGTCAGGTGTAGATTGGAAGAAAGGGTATGTGATAGGTAGAGTTTTAGGGTGGTAGGGGAGGAAGGAAGGGAGAAGAGAACTGGGATTGTCATGTAAATCAATCTTGTTTCTAATTCAAATTAAAAAATGATTAAAAAACAAAACTTTCCATTGGCCCAACACTGGCTCCAGCCCTAGACTGGCCTTGCCAAGTTCATTTCTGAACAGGGACACTCTGAGAAAGCCTTCAGTGGCTGGGGGGGGGGGGGGGGGAGAGAAGGAGCCTTTGTAACAACAATTAATTTTAAAAAGTGGTCACAGATTTGAAAGAGAGAAAGGAGGGTACACAGGACGGTTGGGAGGGGAGAAAGGAAGCAGGAAATGATATAATTACATCATCTCAAAAAATAAAAGAAGTAAGAAAATTAAGAGCCTTTGAAAAAGTTGTCAAGCCTAATTAGACCACTAAAGAATCAAACAAATTACCTATCTACAACGCTATACCACAGATGAGAACCTGGCAATACTGACAATATTCTTGAAAACAGTAAGAAAATCACCACTAAAAAATAATTTCTGTGCCTCAAAATCACACTATAATTCTTATTACTGAGATACTCAATTTGCTTATTACATAATTACGCATAAAATATAATCCCTGAAATTGAAAGGAAAAAGTCTGGCTCAAAACAGAGAGTAACACTGCTGAAGACAAGAAACGTGAACAATGAATGGTAGCCAGGGTGTGGAGCCAGTGATCTCCTGATGGAAAGGCAAACAAGAAAGCTAGGATTAGTCCATCTGTGTTAACTGACATGAGAAATCCATCTACTATGGCTGTCTCAAGTCTAGGAGCAAAACAAGCTCCTACTTAGGCTAGAAGGCCACTGGATCTCCCCAAAATCTCATCCTCCATTCTTATCTCTGTGGAAATTCTTGATCAAATATATATCTTAGATATCACTCCTTTCGCCAGTAGAAAATGACATCTTCCATGCTTTGTTCTAATTAATGCACCCACTGGTGCAGAGGAGAACAGTAACTGAAGCACTGGTTGCCTCTGGAGTACAGAATCTTGATTAGGGTCTTTCAAATGTTAACTAACTACCCCTGGAGTGTAGATTCCTGATTAAGGTACTTCAAAAATGTTAGCTAAGAACCCCTAAGGTGCAGATTAAATTACCTTAAAGAAACCTACAGACAATAAAACACCCACTCTAGAAAAGGGGCTGCCAAAAAAGAGACTGTGAGGTAGACAGAACAAGGATATCAATTCAGAGAAGAGGACCCACCCTACTGACCTGAAAGCATTAAGTGTACACAGTGTACACAAAGGACTAGCAGTGTTGGTTAAGAGGGAAAAATGGTAAATTTGTTTAAAGTAATGGTAGGAAGTATTTTCAAACCAAACCAAAAAATGATCTACTGAATCCTTTTATCAGGAACCAGAGCTTGATATCCATTAACTCATTTAGAGCAAAGACCTTTGAAGATCCAGAAATAACAATCACAGAGGCTGCTAAAATAAAACTGGCATACAGGATAAAGGGAGGTATAAGAACAGATGAATAAAATAACAGAGTTCACACTGATAATCACTAAAATATACCGGATTGCAATCCATTGTTGATACTGTTAGACCCCCGGAAAACTCAGGTATCCAGGGGTCCCAGGCCACGACCTCGGTCACCCCAATCACCAGGTGGATTCGAGAGCTTGCTGAAAACTACAAGAGGCTTTATAGTAATTTAACGAGCTAACCCCATGTTAGCTCGGGTCTTTCACCCACCCGCCATGGCAGATGGCTAGCAAAAAGACTCTGAAAAGCCACAGGACCGAGATCTTATAGGCCAACATAAGGGGAGTGTCCAGGGGTATGCACAGGCTCACGATTGGTGTGCCTCCAGCCTTGAAGGGCTTGCCCTGTGATGATTGGTCAACTGGTTGTTATAGGCCCTCCCAGAGTGGTTGCTATGCTCTGGGTCATTGCTGTGTGCATGTCCATAAAGTACACCCAGGGTCGTAAAGCATAGCGCGACCAGCTAACTTCTGATTGGTTCCTTGTCAGGAGGCAGGCACCTAACCTCTAGTGACTAAGACAAGGTCATAGAGTATAAGACCCCCCCTGAAAGCTCAGGCTTCCAGGATCTCAGCCCAGGACCTCGGCCACCCCAATCACAGAATGGAGGCAAAAGCATGATGCAAATTGCATGAGGCTTTATTGTAGTTTAATGAGCTAACCCCATATTAGCTAGGGTCTTTGATCCACCAGTCATGTCAGATGGCTAGCAAAGACAGTTCGAAGCCGCTGCATACAGATCTTTATAGGGCAGCGTAAGGGGAGTGTCTAGGGGTATGCACAGGTTCAGGATTGGTGTGACTCCAGGCTAGGAGGGTTTGCCCTGTGTTGATTGGTCAACTGGTTGTTATGGACAATAGGCCTTCCCAGGGTGGTTGCTATGCTCTCTGCATCATTGCTGTGTGCTTGTCCGTAAAGCACACCCAGAGCCATAAAGCATAGCACCACCAGCTAACTTCTGATTGGTTCCTTGCCACGAGGCAGGCATCTGACCTCTAAGTGACCAAGGCAAGGAGTGGCAAGCACGTGTTCAGCTGTTATGGCTGCCAAAATGGGGAGCTGGCTCCTTCAAGAGAACATGTTACTGTCATGACTGCCGAAATGGGGAGCTGGTCCCTTCAATACAGTTTAAGTTCAATTATTTGGGTAAACGCCAGGAGATGATGAAATGAGCAAGAGCTAATAGCCATATATTCTAGTTTTGATTGTCTCTATACTTTCCAGATATGTGATCTCGCTCAAATCATTTAATCTTGCATGATCTCTACGCTTCTATTGGTAAAGTACAAATTTTATTATCAATCTTAGAGACTTCTGTATAAATTAAAGAAATATTAAATAAGATAGTATTGTAGGTGATGTGCCCAAATTCTAAACCCCAAAATCACCAAGAGACCGGATCTGATGCAAAAGCAAAGAGTCTTTTATTGTTTAATGAGTTAAATGTATTAACTCAGTTCCTCTGTCCATCCAACACAGTGAGTGGGGCCAGAAGGACCCAGAGCTACCAATTGGCAGGGAATTTATTGGGGCAGAGCAAGGGGAGTGTCTGGGAGTCCACAACAGCCTCAGGACTGGTGCACTTCAGGGCTTGGGCAACCTGTCCTGTGTTGATTAGTCAATTGGTTGCTGAGGCATATAGGCCCACCCAGGGTGGTTGCTATGCTCTGCATGTCACTGTAGCCATAAAGCACATCCAGAGCCCCCCAGATAATTTCTGATTGGTTCCAGGCCACATGGAGGGTATCTGGCTTCCTAGTGAGGGGCAAGGTCAGGAAAGGAAAGAAGTTCAGCACAAATTGCTGGGTCTTTTCTTCAGCCTGTCATGGCTGCCAAAGCAGGGGGCTGGATGAGGCTCTGGTCCCTTCAGTAGGGTCCAGGACAACTTGGTACATACCTGCCACTTCACTACAATGCTGCAATGTGAAGGCTCAAGCAGGCCTGAGTTTTCAGTTTACCCTAAAGCAATACCTGACTCCAGGAAAACACCACAAACCCAGACCATGCAGGCACCACCCAGGAATGGACCATTCAAAGGGAAAGTAACTAATGTTCCAAAGTGAATTCCTAACATTCCAACCATAGTACATAGGATCACCTGATGTTCCTTAGCCTAACACATGCACCATCCCCTTTGACCAAGTCACCCCTAGACAAAGGTAAGCCAGTCAGGGGTTCTAAAACTTAGAAATCCCTCACCCCAAACTTTGCTATGATTAAAAACCCCACCCCAACAGAGCTTGAGACTCTTGATCATTCCAATTCATTGAACACACACACAGTCTGAATTCAAACTTCTATAAAGGTTCTTTGCTTTCATATACAGGACTTGGTCTTCTTGTTGCTTTTGGGGGACTCCACTAACTGGGCATAACAATATGACATCACAACTCAATATAAAGAAAAATATTGAAAAGTTATACATTGAAAATTTGCAGCCAGGCATTGGTGGCACACACCTTTAATCCCAGCACTCAGGAGGCAGAGGCAGGCGGATGTCTGTGAGTTCGAGGCCAGCCTGGTCTCCAGAGCAAGTGGCAGGATAGGCTCCAAAGCTACACAGAGAAACCCTGTCTCAAAAAACCAAAAAAAAAAAAAAAAAAAAGAAAAAGAAAAAAGAAAAAGGAAAGAAAGGAAGGAAGGAAGGAAGGAAGGAAGGAAGGAAGGAAGGAAGAAAGGAAACTTGCAGCTTTGTGAAAAGCCAGATCAGGAATGTGACTCTTAGGTCCTCCACTCCTTGGTATTTTCACCAATAACTCTACACAACAATAAGAATAAACTGAAGGGACCAGCTTCCTTTTGGCAGCCATAACAACCGAACACATGCTTCTATGACCTTGCCCTAGACACTAGAAATTCAGATGCCTGCCTCCTGACAAGGAAACAATCAGAAGTTAGTCACTAGAAAGTCAGATGCCTGTCTCCTGACAAGGAACCCATCAGAAGTTAGTCACTAGAAAGTCAGATGCCTGTCTCCTGACAATGAACCAATCAGAAGTTAGCTGGTGGCGCTATGCTTTACGACCCTGGGTGTGCTTTACGGACAAGAGCACAGCAATGGCGCACAAAGCATAGCAACCACCCTGGGAGGGCCTATGGGCCATAACAACCAGTTGATCAATCAGCACAGGGCAAGCCCTCCAAGCCTGGAGGCACACCAATCCTGAGCCTGTGCATACCCCTAGACACTCCCCTTACGCTGCCCTACAAGATCTGTACGCAGCAGGTTCGAGCTGTCTTTTGCTAGCCATCCGCCATGGCAGGTGGGTGAAAGACCGGAGCTAACATGGGGTTAGCGCATTAAATTACAATAAAGCCTCGTGCAGTTTGCAGCAAGCTCTCGAATCCGCCTGGTGATTAGGGTGACTGAGAACATGGCCTGGGACCCCGGATACCTGAGTATCAAAACAAACCACAAAACAAACCACACAAAATCTATCAGTAAGTACATAGAAGATGATAGACAGAAGATAGACAGCTTGAAAAGAGAAACTGCTCCAAATTCAAAACAATTGTTAATGTAAGACCCTGAGAAGCTCAGGCCTCCAGGATCTCAGCCCAGGACACCCCAAACGCCAGGCGGGGTCGAAAGCTTGATGCAAACAGCATGAGGCTTTATTATAGTTGTTTAACGAGCTAACCCCATGTTAGCTCGGGTCTTTCATCCAACCAACATGGCAGATGGCTAGGAAAGACAGCTCAAAGCATCTGCAGAGAGATCTTATAGGGCAGCATAAGGGGAGTGTCTAGGGGTATGCACAGGCCCAGGATTGGTGTGCCTCCAGGCTTGGAGGTTTTGCCCTATGTTGATTGGTCAACTAGTTGTTATGACCCATAGGCCCTCCCAGTGTGAATGCCATGTTCTGCGTGTCATTGCTGTGCACTTGTCGGTAAAGCACACCCACAGCCGTAAAGCATAGCACCACCAGCTAACTTCTGATGGGTTCCTTGCCACGAGGCAGGCATCTAACCTCCTAGTGACTAAGACAAGGTCAGAAAAGCATGTGTTCGGCTGTTATGGCTGCCGAAAGGGGCAGGCATCTGGCCTTAGTAACCAAGACAAAATCAGGCAAGTGCATGTTCGACTGTTATGGCTACCGACATGGGGATCTGGTCCGTTCATTACGAAAAATAATATTCCTGGAAAGCGGCCTCATGCTCAGCCTTTGCATTGCCACAATCTGTGTTTGTGCAGGTGCCTGTGTGGCACAAGGGACACAAACCTTCCAGGGCAGTGTGAAGTCAGGGAGCAACTCTGCAGAATCTCTTATCTCCTTCCACTTTAATGTGGGCTCCAGGAACTAAATGCATTCAGGCTGTGAGCTTTTGCCTCAGGTGCAAAGCTTTACCTGAGCCATCTCACAGACCTTGCCACAGGCTTTGGAGCTGGCAAAACTAGAGGGTAAATAACTATAATGAAAAGAATTCATGATGTTAAAGATGATACAAAATCATTGCAAAGTCATCATCATAAAAGGCAGCATCTACATGTAGTTACAAAATACAAAAAAAAAAAAAAAAAAAAAAAAAAAAACGGCAACACAAACGGCAGCCCACAGACTGGGAAAAGATATTCACCAACCCCACATCTGACAGAGAGCTGATCTCCAAAATATATAAAGAACGCAAGAAGCTAGTCTCCAAAACACCAAACAATCCAATTAAAAAGTGGGGTACAGAACTAAATAGACAATTCTCAATAGAGGAATCTAAAATGGCTGAAAGACATATAAGAAAGCGTTCAACATCCTTAGCCATCAGGGAAATGCAAATCCAAACAACTCTGAGATACCATCTTACTCCTGTCAGAATGGCTAAAATCAAAAACACCAATGACAGTTTATGCTGGAGAGGATGCGGAGAAAGGGGAACACTCCTCCACTGCTGGTGGGAGTGCCAACTTGTACAGCCACTTTGGAAATCAGTATGGCGACTCCTCAAGAAAATGGGAATCAGTCTACCACAAGATCCAGCAATTCCACTCCTAGGCATATACCCAAAAGAAGCACATTCATACAACAAGGACATCTGTTCAACGATGTTCACAGCAGCACTATTTGTAATAGCCAGAAACTGGAAGCAGCCTAGATGCCCCTCAACTGAAGAATGGATAGAGAAAATGTGGTATATTTACACAATGGAGTACTACTCAGTGGAAAAAAAAAATGGACTCTTGAAATTTGCAGGAAAATGGATGGAACTAGAAGAAACCATTCTGAGCGAGGTAACCCAATCACAAAATGACAAACATGATATGTACTAACTCATATGTGGATTTTAGACATAGAGTAAAGGATTACCAGCCTACAATCCACACTGCCAGAGAAGCTAGTAAACAAGGAGGACCCTAAGAGAAACATACATGGTCCCCTGGGGAAAGAGTCAAGATCCCCTGAGCAAATTAGGAGAGCAGAAAGAGGGGGGAGAGAGCTAGGAGAATGAAAAGGGGAGAAGAGGAGGGATGCGGAGGACATGAGGGAGCAGAAAGGTTGAGTCAGGGGAAGAATAGAATATAACAAGAATGGAGATACCATAATAGAGGGAGACATTTTAGGTTTACAGAGAAATCAGGCACTAGGGAAATGTCTGGAGATCTACAAAGATGACATCAGCTAACAGTCTAAGCAACAGAGGAGAGGCTACCTTAAATGCCCTCCCCTGATAATGAAATTGATGACTGACTTATATGCCACCCGATAGTCCTCATCCAGCAGCTGGTGGAAGTAGAAGCAGACACCCACAACTAATCACCAAACTGAACTGGAATCCAGATGTAGAGAAGGATGAGTGAAGAGCAAAGGAGTCCAGGCTGGTGAAACCCACAGAAACAGCTGACCTGAACATCGGGGAGCTCTTGGACCCCAGACTGATAGCTGAGATACCAGCATGGGACTGATCCAGACGCCAGAAACATGGGTTTCAGTGAGGAAACGTCAGAAATCTATGGGACCTGCTGTAGTAGTTCAGTACTCATCCCTAGCATAGGTGTGGACTTTGGGAGCCCATTCCACATAGAGGAATACTCCCTGAGCCAAGACACACAGGGGTGGGCCTAGGCCCTATCCCAAAGGACATGATAGACACTGATGGCACCCTATGGAAGGCCTCACCATCCAGGGGAAGCAGAAAGGATATGTGATAGGTAGGGTTTTAGTTGGGGAGATGGTAGGGGAGGATGGGAGGGAGAAGGAACTGGGATTGACATGTAAAACAATCTTGTTTCTACTTCAAATAAAAAAAAAAATCTGAGGAAAAATAAATAAATTAATGTTGTAAAAAGCAAAAAAAAAAAATTGTATCCAAGTTGACTAGTGCATTGACTATAGGGAAGGGATTTAAAGACAAGCACAACCCAAAAGAACAGATTTTAAAACATAGCTTATTAGAAGAGGGAAATAAGACAAAGAGAAAGAGAGAAATGCCCTTTGGTTAATGGACAGTTAAGAAATATTTTTTAAAATGTAATGGGCTCACACCAGAGAGTCAAAATTCACACAATATATAACCTTTCCCCACCACCAAAACAATTTTTTAAATCCATGTAGTATCTGGACTTTGTTATACCAAACAAGAGGGGCGAACGCATTGACAAGCCTTTAAAGTACTACTGCACCACAAAAACAAGAGGAAAAACAATGATGAGCAACTCATATTGGCATACCATAAAACAGTCAGAAAACCTGACAATCATCAATACACATAAATGCAAGAAAAAGACATGAAACACAAGAAAACAAGAAGGCAGCATCCTAGATGTAAACAATATATTTGAATAAACATTTGAAGATATGTAAAGCTACCTTTTGCCAGAAATTTATAGTCTAAACATAGACCTGAATAATTGGAAGATGTAATATTGGAAGATGTAAAAAGTGTACAAAGCCAGGGATAAAATAAAATGAAAAGGCAGTTATCTCATACATTTTTTTAAAAGTTTAAAATATCCATGAGAGCTGGGCATGGTGGCACAAGCCTTTAATCTCAGCAGAGGGAGGCAGAGGCAGGTGGATCTCTGTGAGTTCGAGGCCAGCCTGGTCTACAGAGTGAGTGCCAAAGTACAGGCTCCAAAGCTACAGAGAAACCGTGTCTCAAAAAGCCTAAATAAATAAATAAATGATCCATGAGAAAATCTAAAAGATATTTCAGAAAAATTATTCAGAAAACTGGAGGTAAAATATAATTACAAAAGTAAGATTTAAAAGATCAAAGAGAACGTAAATTAACAGAAAATAAGTCACAGAAAAAGTAATACCAGCATGAGAAAGACAGAAACAAACACTAAAACGGGCTCGTTATATAAAATTACAAACCAAGATTTTACCAGAATCTTTTTTTTTCTTTTATTAACTTACAAAAGAGTCTGCTGGGTATCTGAGGAAATGTATCCAAAATAATCAACTCTAAAACATATCTAGATGGAACTAATAAATGTCTCAAATTAAAAAGAATATCTAGCAGATTACATCAGCAGGGTTCTGTGGGCCTAGCTACTCAGAAGGCTGAGGCAGGAGGTGACTTGAGGCGAGGTGCTCAAACTAGTCTTTTCCATCTATTAGATTAAAAGGGGGAACGCATGGAAGATACCATGTTAGAAAAGCTGTTGGGAAACAAGCCCACACAGTGGTGATGGGAAGGCAGCCTGGCACTATTCCACCCATCTCCTAAACTACAGGTGGACACTCGCCCCTACCTGACATCACACACAAAAAGTTACTCTAAATAGACAGAGCCTTAAGCATAAGATCTAACACAATTTAAGTCATAGATAAAAACAGAACAAAAGCCTCAGAAACGTATTTAGTGAGTATTCCCTACATATGACACTAAAAGCACAGGAAAAAAAAAGGAAAAACAATTGCGACTTCATCAAAATTTGAATGAAGGTCTACAACAGACACAACCAACATAATAAAGGCAACCCAATCTTCAAACACTAGAAAGTACTTGAAATCCATATATCTGAAGAAGAGTTAATATCTAAAATAAGAAATTCCTACAACTTGCCAATAAGAGAACAAATAACCAATTACAAAGTAGGCAAAGGACATGAGTAAACAATTTGCAAAAATGACAAATAGGCAATACATAAAAAGATGTTTAACATCACTAATCACTAGGGAAATGCAAATCAAAACTACAATCAGATATAACCTCAGACCAATTAAGATGTCTACTATCAAAAAATAAGAAAGAAAATGACAAGTGTGAAGAAACAGAGCCCATATACACTGCCGATAAGAACATAAGAAAGTGTAACTGCAGTGACAACAGTGTGACTATTCCTCAAAAACCTCAAAAATAGAATCACCATATGATCCAGCAAGTCTACTTCTGGACACAAATTCAAAAGATCTAAAAGGGGGGGTGGTAAAGAAAATATTTACAGCACAGCACTGTTACAGTAGTCATGAGGTAGAAGTAACCCAAGTGTCCATCCACAGAGGCGTGGACAAACAACATACAGCATTTGAGCAATGTGTCAGTGCTGAGGAGGAAGGACATGTTGACACACAGTACAACATGGGCTTACCTTAAAAGATCATGCTAAGCAAAACTAGCTAGTCACAAAGGACAAGCACTATGATTCCACTGGTATGGAGTGTGCAAGGCAGACAAATTCACAGCAACAACAAGCTCGAAGCTAGTGCTAGCTGCCAGGAGTTAAGCAGGGAGGAAAGGAAGAGAGAGCTGTTGTTCAATAGGTGCAGACTTCCAGTTCTGAGAGATGAACAAGCTCTAGAGAAACATGTACAGCAGTCTACATACAAATAACACCACTGAGCTTACACATAGTGATGATGGCAAATTTCAGATGACTTTTAGCAGAATGTAAAATATTTTAAGCTTTAAAACAAAAATACCCTGCATACAGATTTAACTTGAGATTGAGCTTCCCTTTTAAATTTACTGGAACAAAACACTGCCAGCAATATGAAAACAGACATGCAGATTTTCCTTGCATCATTTTTAGAGTAATTTCCAAAAGATAAGAAGTGAAAACATCAAACTGTAGGAGAAAATTCTACCTTCTGTAGAAGAAAAATGGCCATAAGAAAAGATAAATTTGTCGGGCAGTGGTGGCGCACACCTTTAATCCCAGCACTAGGGAGGCAGAGGCAGGAGGATCTCTGTGAGTTTGAGGCCAGACTGGTCTACAGAGCAAGTACCAGGACAGGCTCTTAAAAAGGCTACACAGGGAAACCCTGTCTTAAAAAAAAAAACAAAAAAAACAAAAAAGGAAAAAGGAGAAAAAGGAAGAAATGATAAATTTATTTGCTTATTCATGCAAAAAGAAATACAGAAAGATTGTAGGAGAGGGACTGGACAGATGGCTCAGTGGTTAAGAGCACTAGCTGCTTTTCTAGAGAACCAGGGTACAATTTCCAACACCCACATGGCATTTTGTGACTGTCTTTATCTATAGTTACAGGGGATCTGACACCATCAAACCAATGCACATAAAATAAAGTTAAATAATTTAAAAAAAAAAGAATGAAGGATAAATGAACATGGGTTAGCAAGAGAGGTGGGGCGGGAAAATGAACAGGGACTAGCAGCTGCTTAAGATATAGTGATGAAGAAGAGATACCTGCCTGAGTACTTTTTGTACAGTTGTGGTGTTCACGAAATAGGTTATGTGACTCTAAAATAAACAAAACGTTAAGAGTAACCAAGATCTAAAGCAATTGAAGTGAAATAAAAAGTAACTCAGACGTTTTACAAACCCCACATGTGGGAGTTTGGATGAGAATACTCTTCATGGGCTCAGAAGTATCAATATTTGGCTCAGTTGGTGTCGTTATTAAGTAGGCTCAGGAGGTAAGACTTAACTGGAAGAAGTATGTCACTGGAGGCCAGCTTTGAGAGCATCAAGACTGGTGCCATTTCAAGTTTGCTGTCTGTTTCCTGCTTATGGCTCAATATATAAACTCACAGTGTAATAGCCACCATACCTACCTGAGCCACATTTCCCCACTGTGGTAATGATAGACTCTTGTACCTCTGGAACTGTAAGCCCCAAATCCCTTATTTTTTAAGTTTCATTAGTCATCACACCAACAGAGTAATAATACATACTCTAAGCCATACAGTACACAATATAGGAGACTCCATATGACATGCTGTTCTACACATCAGTGCCTCACCAAACCAACATCAGTGAAGCTGCATGCAGTCAGTTGAAATTCACACATAACAACCCAGCAAAGTATAGAGAATGAAAGATTTTAAAACACTCAGTCCTAAATGGAATGTCTTCATCAATCTCCCTGAACCCCACCTAGCCTCCAAGGGCCAGGGATCTAAGAAGAAGAGGCCAAAAGACTTTGAAGTGATAGATGACTCAAAATAAAGTATGTAGTCCAGATACAACAGAACTGATGCACATAAGAACTCACAGAGACTGTGGAAGAATGCACAAGACCTGCACAGGTCTAAGCCAGACAGTGTCTCAACACTCAGGAGGCAAGTGGATATGGAGACCCAACCCTAACCAAAATGTTAGATGCAACTGAGACCTTTTAGCAAATGGAAAAATCAGTTTTCTCCAATGGAGTATCAACCACACTCCAGGGCAGGGCCCACAAAATGAATTCTATATTTTGTGTGTGTGTATGTGTGTGTATGCGTATGTGTGTCAGGACTTCTTGTTTTGTTTCGCTTGGGTTTTTTGTTTGTTTGTTCATTTGGGGTTTGGGGGGTTTTGTTTTGTTTGGTCTTATTGATCTTATGATTAGTGAGGATTAATTAATACATTTTTGAAAAATCATGAGTCACTGAAATCAGAGAGTAAATTTTAAAGTCCTAGAATCAACTGAAAACAAAACCACAACTTTTCAAATCCTTTGAGATACATTAAAGTCAGTTAGTTCTAAGAGACGAGTTTATGTGATTTTACATTTTAAAAAATGAAGAGAGATAACAAAACAAAAAACAAAAACACACGCCGACATTTTAGAAACACAGAATAAACCAAGTCTGAAATAGACAGACAGAAAAAATAAATAAATAAACAGAGCAAAAATGAGAAAAGGAGACTAAAGAAGCAGCACTGAGAAGCAATGACACAGAGTTAGCTATGGGAAGGTAAATAAGACTAACCCTTAGCAAAATAACCAAAGGAAAGAAAGGTCTCAAAGAAGTATAATTAGGAGCAAAACTGGGGACACTTATATATCAATGAAATCCAGAAAATAATTACGGAATCCTTTGAAATACTAAATTTGAAAAGGAAGGGGGTGAAGGGTTCCTGTTGAAATGGAGAAGTGTGCCAGACAGACACACTGTGGCCTATGGGCTGAAGATGGATGCCCCAACGTTACAGAGGAACTTTGGGTGACTGTCCAGGTGTCGAGATGTCGCTGTCAATTCTAGAGTTTACATATTATTCTTCTGTGGTCTTTGACAGAGTTGAAGACAGATAGTTATGGTTATAGTTTTCTTCAGTTATTATAAAAGATAAGTTATCCTTTTATTTTAAACAGAAAAGAGGAGATGATGGGGGAAGTACTTTTGTGTATGTTTATCTTATTGGTTGTTTAATAAAGTTCTGCTTGGCCAATAAAACGGCAAGTTAGGCAGGACTAGGAGTCAAAGAGGATTCTGGGAAATGTAGTAGAGAAGTGGTGTTCCAGGCAGGAAGTAACATAGCAAGGAGACTCATATCTAAGCAAGGAAACAGAAAGTGTCCCCTCTCTTTTTCCCCTCCGCTCCTGCTCCAGCGGCACAATGTAATCCACCGGCAAGGAGGGACTCCAATAAGGCATCCTATAAGATAAGTCTTATAAAATATATAGATGTATGATAAGTAAGACTGAGCTAACTGATGAGAGTCCTAGTCATTGGCCAAGGAGCTTTGATCATAATACAAGTTTCTGTGTATTCATTTGGGCCTAACTCGGGTGGGCAGCTGGCATAAAGCTCACATGTGGCGGTGGGACTCAGGCGGCTTTTGGTGGCAAGATTATCGTAACAAGGGGGGATCGAGAAGAAATAAATAAATTTACAGATAATTTATGACCTGCAAAAATTAAGAACAGAGAAAAAACAGGCTAATAACTAACAATGAGATTAAAGTAGTAATACTTTCAAGAAAAAGTCAGAATTCACTGCTCAAGGATGTGAAAGAACTAACACAAATGTTCTTTAAAGTATCCCATTACAAAACCAGATGGAAGGAATAGCCCTGAACTCATACTATAAAGTCAATAGTACCCCACAACAATACCAGACAGACATAAAATAAAAACAAATTGTAGGCCAATTTCTCTGATAAACACAGATGCAAAATTTTTCGATGAAAATCTTACATATCAAAAATCAAGAACATATTCAGAACTATACATTATGACCAAGTTGATTTTATCCAAGGGATGAAAAGATGGTTCAAACCAATAAGTATAATACAGCACTTAAAGAGATCTAAGGACAGAAATCACATGATTTTCTCAAAACATGCAAGAAAAGCCTTTGGCAAAGTAACATCCCTACATGTTAAAAGCTGTAAAGAAACTAGGAATAGAAGGAACATCCTCTTCACAGTAAAAGCAAGACACACCTATAGGTAACATTATACTAAATGGGGAAAAAATTAAAGCATTTCCCCTAAAATAAAAACATGTCTTCCATGCATGCTCAAATCAATGCTGCATTTCTTCAGTCAAGGGGAGAGATGAAGGGATAGATACAGAGAGGAAAGGAAGAAGCACAAGTATTCCTATTTACAGACCACACCATTCTACACTTACAAGAACCTAATACTCCACAAGAAAATCCCTGTATCTGATACTTTCAGCAAGATACAAAGTCAACAAACAAAATTCAGTACATCTTATATACTAATAAAAAACAATAAAAAAGAAATGAGAAAAGGTTACATTATTCAACAAAAGCAGAAGGGAAATATGAATAAATGTACTCAAAGAGGTGAAAGGTTTCTACAATGAAGAAGGCTTTAAAAAATACTGATGAATAGAATACAAAAGGGAGAACACTCCAAGTTCATGGATTGGTAAAATTTATAGTGTAAAAATGATGTCGTAACTAAAGCAAAAGCAATCTATACATTCAATACAATCTCCATCAAAAAGGACCACAAAAGACCAAAGCCACCTAAGGGGAAGGGAAATACTGGAGATATCACAATACCTAACTTCAATTTACACTAAAGAGCAACAGTAACAAAAACACACACAATGAAACGGAACAGAAGGCCCAGAAATGTATCTACAGTCACCTGATTTGTTAAAAAAAAAAAAAAAAAAAAAAAAAAGACACCAGTGTTGTGGTTGTGTACTATTTTGTTTGTGTCCTGACAAATAAAGCTTGCCTGGAGATCAGATGGCGAAGCCAGTCATTGGTTAACCATAGAAGCCAGGCAGTGGTGGCACACACCTTTCATCCCAGCACTCGGGAGGTGGAACCAGGAAATGATGATGCAGGATGGAGACAGAAGAAGGAGACAGAAAGAAGCAACCGCCAGCTGGCTGCTCCTGGTTCTCTGATCATCCAGGTTTTACCCAAATATCTGGCTCCTGGTTTTTATTGGTAAGATTAATTAGATTAATGTTTCACACCAGCCTAAATTACTCATCAACAACAGCAAAAATGTGTTACATGCATACACTGAAGTTGTGTTCCACCCTAAAAAAGACCAAGATAATGTTCTTTGAAAGGAAACTGGATGGAAGGGGGAATGATCATATGAGATGGAAAAGAGGCAAGCTCAGAGAGACAAATACCACACGTTTTCTCTCCTATGTATATTTTTAAACATGTGTATAAGACATGAAAGTGGAGGGACTATTTGTCAGGAAGGGCAAAGAATGGAAAAACAGGTACTGGGGAGCTAGCCATGTTCAAATATAGAACATGACTATATGAACCCCATCATTTTGAATAATAGATATTTTGTAATTTATAAAACAGGAAATAGGAAGGAGGAAATAGTAACTTAGTGGGACTCACAGGTTAAAGGGTATACCAATCTCTAAGATTTGAATCATGTATTTTCTTAATTACAATATTTGTAGTAAATATACTTAAATAAAATCTGGTCTTGCTTTTTATATTTATTAATATATGGCCACTTATTTACTATTCTACCTGGCCTCCCTTATACTTTCCTTCAATTATACATATGATTCATTATAGAAATCAACACAGGCATTTAATGAAAACAAATACAAAAGGAACTGAAGATAATCCTAAACAAAATCAGCCAGACCCAGAAAACAATGGAATACTTAATTGAAATGCCAATGGAGTTCCTAACCCAAGTGTGAGGTCCCAAAAAAACTGTGGACAAATGGCTAAGTAACTGTGGGGACTATTAGCATACCAGAGTGTATGCTGGCCTCTAGGCACATTCAGTAAGCCAGTGGTTGCACTCAGCTCTTCTCATCCTGTCCCCAACACTAACCCTCTCCAGCCCAGAGGCTTCCCGACCCTCCACTTCCCCCAGCTTGTAGCCCTGCCATTTAGATTATCTTGGTTCTTCTCTTGTCTCCCCTGGCTCCCCTCTGGGTCTTCCCCTCTCTTCTCTTTTCTCTTCCTCTCTCCCTAACTCTCTCTCTCCCCGTCTCACAGCACCATTCGGTCTGCTGGTCATGTTTATATCTACAATAAAAACCTGCTCCTCAACCATTCTTAGGAGCTGTCATTTCCTCATTTCGTTCACTAAGGTCAGAAGTGATTTGAAAAGAGTCCAGCTATTTTGGTAAGCCAGAACACTTACATTGGAACATACAATTCCCACTCCATGTTGAGAGAATCACTTAAATGTCAACTCTCTGATTCTTAAAATGAATGCTAAGTCTCAGGTAAGATTATACAAAATAAAATGCACATTAAAAAAAACAGCAGCAATGAGAAAAGACATTTAATCTGTGTGCTTTTTTAAGTTTTGTTACTTTGACCGATGTCAAAAAAGAAAGTAGTAAAAAGTCCACTTTTACTACAGTTATGATCTTAGTAGTAGCCCACCAAGACTTGAACAAATCAAATCAAGAAGCCACAAATAAAATACCTGGAAGCGCTTGCTCAGTCAAAAATGCTCCAAAGGCTCTTTGCCAAATGGAAGGACACACTGGGATTTCAAAAGATTAAACCAACATTTTTACTACAAATGATGGCTTTTCTCCCAATCTTTCTAATTCTTTACATGAATTACTAAATCTAAATGAGACATTAGTTTTTCCATACATTACAAAATACTGTTATGACAGACAGAGGCTTGCAAAATGTATCCCCTACACAAGACTGGAACCAGAATGAGGCCAAGTTCCAGCCATGGAATCTGGATGTACCAGGACCAAACATTAGATGTCAATGGAATCACTTTCTGTATCCGTAAAACCATCTTTGAAATAATAGCTGATTAACTAATATTTTCTATATATTACCACCATGAGATTTCCCTTGAGAAAAAAAGCATGCTCATATTTTCCCTTTATTCTACTAGCTTGTTTTATTGATTAACAGATAAATAGCAATCTTTTAGGTATAAACTCTTCTTTCTTTCAGTTCTTCATAATCTACCCTGTTCTTTATTATGCCATTTATAATCTGAGTAATATTTAGTAGAAAAGCAATGCAAATTCCAATTATTTGTCTTTTAACATTACTAGCTTCTACCAAGTGCCTCAATTTTGCAATTTATAAGTACTTCATCTAGTTAGATAATAAATACACACATGTAATTCCAAATAATTTTTCTTAAATATGCTTAAGTATAATGAATATAAAGATGACAATCATTATAGTAATAACAATAGCGGCTGCCCTAAAATGACCTCTCAGCACTGTTTCACCCACTGAACAACAACAAAATGCAGCTTGCAAAGCATCACTTAGAAACTATGATAGAAAACTTCTCAGAGAAAAGTCATAACTGCACCTCTAAAATAAGGTATCTGCAAAATGACTCATTCACAAGCAATCAGAATTCTCATTTAATTAATAATAACCTGAACATTCTCTGGAATCACCTCCAACCTTAATTTATGGCACCCCAGTGGGAAATCCGTTCCGCCTGGGGATTCCCTACTGGAACTTCCTCTATAAAAGTGTCAATTCTAATGGATTACACCCTCAATCCTACTGTTTCACAAGATGAGAAGGGAGCTTTAAGAGCCTATGTTAAATTCCCTGCTGAAAATTTCTATTACTTGCTCAGCTGACTTGCAGAATACTCCACAAATAGATGCTAAAGACTTGCTGTTCAGAACCAAGAATTAGACAAAATTTCTATCCTTTATTATGGTACTTTTTACCAGCCCCAAGCTTTTATATATACTTAGTAACATGATACTCCATAATGTGTATCGTCTTCGCTTGTACAGTCTCTTTTAATAATGTGATTCAGATTAATAGAGTCCTAAGGTCTAGAATGGCAATGACTTCAAAAGATTTCACCACATAATTCCAAAAAAAGTCAAATTTTTCACACATTGGCTTCTAAAGATAACTTAGGACAGAAAAGCAGCTCTGCAGAGTATGGTAAGTAGAATAGCAGATCCCCAAAATATCCATGACTAAGCCACAAGGCCTGTGAGTAGGTCACCTTACATGGCACAGGAGACTCTAAGACAGATATCACTAAAGTTAAAGACTGTGAGATACTGAGATTAGCCTGAAGAACCCAGGTGGGCTCAGTTCTATCACAGAGTCCTTGAAAGGGGAGGAAGAGGGCAGGAATATGGGTCAGAGAAGTCCTGTGAGGAACTACTGTCATCTATCAACATTGTTGCTTTTGAGCCAGGAGAAAGAGTCCATGTAAGGTGGCAGCCTCCAGAACCTGATAAAAGCAGGGAAAAAAGAGTTCCCAGAACCTTCAATAAGAAACATGGTCCAGTAAATACTTTGATTTGGGTCCAATGACCTTGAACTCCTGATCCTCCTGTTTCTACCTCCTGAGTGCTAGGATTTACCATTATAACCAGCTTCATGATAGGGTGTGGTGTGGTGTGGTGTGATGTGGTGTGGTGTGGGGGGGGGGTGTGTGTGCAGGCATTCACATACACACATGCTTGTGCACATGGAGGGTAGAGGTCAACATCAGAACATCAGATGTTGTCTTCTATGGTTTGCCACCTAACTTTTTTACGGCAGAGTTTATCACTAAACCTGCAGCTTGCTATTTTTGGGTAGACTTGCTAGCCAGTGGGCTCTGGCATCTAAGTGTCTCCACACCACTTCCTCCCACTCTAGAGATACAGACACAGGCTGCTGTACCCAGCTTTTACATGGATGTTCAGGATCCAAACTCAGATCTTCATGCTAATACAGTAGGCACTTTACCTGCTGACCCATGTCATTAGCTCCTCGTGGTAGGTTTCTAAGCTACAAAACTTTAAGATAATTAATATACCTTTTGGATAAGCAATGTTTGTGAACAGAAAACGAACACACAATGCACAGCTTGTTTATTTGCAATAACAGCAAACTAATTTTAAAAATACATTCTAGAACTCAGCTCCAGCATCGAAATCCAGCTGCTTCTTAACCAGCTGGGTAGATTAAAGCCAATTATTAACCTTGCTGTGCCTCAGTTTTCCAGCATGTAAATGAAGCTACTAATAATACCCATCTCACTTAATTCAAGTAAAGCACTTCAAACATTACTTCCCACCTAGCAGGCAATAAACACTTCTTAACTTAGGCTGTTAATAACATGAATCAATATTATAACTTTACCTTCTTTTTCATTCACACCAAGGAAAATCATAAAAATAAATAGTACCCAAAACAGCCCATGAAATAAATCCTTCTAAAGAGAAAGACGTGTACAAATCTGTAAATGTGGTTCCACAATGGTCTTGGCTCTACTTAAGATAGCATGAGGTTCTTCTAGAGTTTTCTAATAATAACAGAAGTCACTATGGGACTATATCAGGCAAGAGGTTCAGAAAAGCAATCACCATGGGATGCAGAGTGAGTTCAAGTATTGTCTACCAAACTTAGCAAGCCCTTGTCTCAGAAATAAGAAGTAAAAAGAGAGTTGGGGGGATAGCAATGTAGTACTTCTCTGGCATGTGGCATGTCCAAGGCTTAACCCTCAATAATAATAAACTAATATTTATCCAAAGGTAACAACAAGCATCACTATCTTTTAAATTAAAGACTGAGGGCTTTGGCTGCCACCTAAAAGTACCTGCAAATCCCACAGAAAGCATCCGCTTCTCTTCTGCCCAGCCCAAAGGTACGAAGGCACAGAAACCCTGTGAAGTGACCCCCAAGGCTGTGACCCAGCTGAAATCTGCAAAAAAAGTCATTTGAGCCACTCCAAAAGAATTCCCTAAAACTTTATATTCAGAATCAAAGTAAGTCTTCTCACAGCCAACCCTAAACATACAACGAAATGGTACTCCTTCAACTTATTAAAAAATAAATAAATAAATTACTTTGTGGAGATATTTCTTCAAAATGTGCTAAGCAAATGAACACAGGCACAAGTGTGTTTGGAAATAGTGAGGCCAGTAGAAGATATGGAAGGAGCCATGTCACAAAGCAGGGAGTCCTACAGTCAGAAGTGCTTTTGGAAAAGGGATGAAATGTAACACATCAAACAATGGAGTAAAGGCCCATAGGGAGGAAGACAGGAGCTACCTCAGGAGACAAATGTTGTATGTATTAAAAGCATACATACAACATTTTTGCCACAAAACACCAGATCAGGTCACAAATAAGCAAAAGGAACCCCTTAAGGACATAGCAGCCAAGCTAAAACTAGAGGGATTCAAATGGACACAAACAGCAATGATTGGGAGAGGCTATGAGCAAAGAGATTAAACCCTCTAATTGCTATCACTTCTAGCATGTGGGTTAGAGGTTACTTTGCAGAAAGGTGAAAGCTACAATGACTGACTGTAGCCTACAGTCTGACATCTGCATCTCCATATTGTGCTTGCCCTTTTGCTACCTCAATCTTTGAGACACATTCTGCTCAACTCTGTATGTGAGGGAATATTTGATGCTGTCTTGCCCTAGACTACACTACACACTATTTGGCCTATAAGTCCTTGAAGCTAGTGTGTGTTTAACCCTGACTTTGTGCTATCTAGTCAGCTGATGCACTTGACATTCTTCAGCCTTGCCATAAAGCCTGATGTTTGTGCAAGATGGCACCATCAACAGGCATAGTAGTACATACAGAAGGATTTTAAGTTTGAGTCCAGCTTGGACTACATAGAAAAAGACACAACAAAAACAAAAAGAAGATGTCAGCAACAGGAGGAGGGCTGAGCAGTGGTGTAAATAACTGTCTGTCAGCCTGCAAACCTCAAGGCCAGAATGCTTGTGTACAAGAAAGGAAACATCTTTGAAACTGTGCTCACAGACAATTACCAAACTTTAGCCTATCGTTGAAAAACCAACAAAAGCTTCTTTTGTTCAAACAACAGGCCTGGTCACCTCTGATCACCTCTTTGGCTCCTGTTGATCAGCTTAGACTCAAGTTCCAATAAAGGAAGCTTTTCTGTCTTGATCATAATATATGGCTTGGTCTCATTTCTATTTTTCTGCCATCTGACACCAACAGAAGCAATATAGATTATAACCAAAAAGAAAACCACACATCTTAACAAAGAGCATTCAAATGCAAGTTTAGAAAACTGAAAAGTACCACTGAAATAAAATGCATTCACAGCTGGAATCTGTAGGCAGGGCAGTTAGCTGCCAGTTTTTTGAGCATCTGTAATACAACAGGTCCAGCCAATGGTTTTATATCTATTTCCTGCAAGGGTCCCAAAGAGCACATCACAGGCTCCCACAGGTCCTGGCCTAGGCTTTCTAGTACACTAAGACTGTATGTAGCACATAAGAAAAATAACTTACCACTTGAGTTGCCGGCAGCAGAATACTGACTGGCATCAAGGAATTTTCGTGGAGTAGGGATGTTAGTAACATCAATCAGAGGACCGGGAGAGGCATCTTTGCCATGAGAACTGTGGGGAAAGTAAGCAGAAGTTACCATTTTCTCCAAAATCAACTAATATCAACAGAAGCAAGATAGATTATATCCCATTTAGTGCCCAACTCTCTACATTGTGACCTCAAACACCTCACATGTACATTGTCAATGCAGCAGTTGCCACAGCTGGAGGTTTAAAGATGTCCTCTAAGAGTTCCAAGTGTTTACCACAAATGACTGTCTTATAATTAAATGATACCAAGCAACTATACTGATTTCCTTTGTACCTGTAGTGAAAATCACTTACAAGTAAATAAATTCAAGTAACACCATGGCATGATAAGTACTAAATGCTCACTTAAACTTGTATTTGTCAAGTTCATTTTTTACTTATTTTTCAGGACTTTACTACTTTTTGTTTTCTTTAATACAGACTCATAACTTTTGACAAGTTGAGAATCATTATAAAGGCTGACAAATAATTTTTTAAACAGACTTAACAGTATTGCATCAATAAAGCCTAGGCCCTCATCATATAATTTAAAGTAAGTAAAGTAATAAATTGATTACAGATGACATAAACATTATAAATAATGGGGAGGGCTGGAGAGATGGCTTGGTGGTTAAGAGCACTAGCTGCCCTTCCAGAGGACCCAAGTTCAATTCCCAACACCCACGTGGCAGCCTATAACTGTCTATAACTCCAATTCCAGGGGATCCAAAACCCTTACACAGACATGCATACAAGCAAACTCCAATGCTCATAAAATAAATTAGAAAAAAAAAGACTATAAATGACAACTACGTTTTCAAGGTAACTTCTAAATTTATAAGTATTTGGGCAATGTCACGGCAAGTGCAGTTTGGGCCCTAGCCATAGGAAACACAATCCTCTAGCCACAGAAATTTCTTTAAGTCCAACCCAGGGTAGAGTCTGCAGTTCTCACTTTTGTCCAGCCCAAAGCACAGCAGCAGCAGCAGCAACAGCAAATGATGATGACGATGATCACTCACAAACTGATTCTTGAAAGGGAGAACAGGTACCAAGCCTACTAGAAAGACTTCAGACAGGAAGGAGAATCCAACTGGGAATAACATCTACATCAGTGGTTCTCAACCTTCCTAATGCTGTGACCCCAATCATAAAATTATTTTCATTGCTACTTTTTAATAGCTGTTATGAATCATCATAATGTAAATATCTGCTATGCAGGCCATCTGATATGTGACCCCTGTGGAAGGGTCATTTGACACTCCCCACCCCTGCTGCCAGAGTTCCAACAGCCAGGTTGAAAATCACTGACCTGGATGAACTATTTCCCCACTCTCTTCCCATGATCCCTCTGGAATCGAAGCACTAGGTTGAAATGTCACATGTATTCCCCGTCTCCTTTTGGTCCCTTTTTACAATATTGGGGATCACACCCCCTACTATATAATAATCTTGTCTCTGAGCTCCTACATTTTTAAATAAGAAAAAGACAACAATATTTCAGAAACCTTTGAAAAAAGCTTTATTAAAGGGTAAAATAATCAAAGAGCAAAATTATCAATTATCACTTATATTAATACCAGTTTTATTCCATGATAATGACATGTGATCCATTATCCTAAGACTTGAAGATATTACTGAATCATTAACTTCTCTTCTCCCTTTTCACTAACCAAGGGGACCATTACCTGGATAGTTTTTGTAATAAGTCAGTGGTTGGCCCTGTGCTAAGTGCTGATGATAAAAGTGCGACTCAGGTAAACCAAACATCACACAGTCTAATAGACACCATCACTCCCAGCTAATGTGCAACTCAATTCAGGTATATAGGTAATAGGAAATGAACTGGCATAGTTACTTCAAATTAATTCTTGTCTATGAATATAAGTCATCAAGTTTCTAATTACCTAAATCATCCTAAGTAAATCCAGCAGACTGTATATCCAATGATCTGCTTTTCATTGTTTTGATTTTTTTAAACAAGGTCCTACTATACCTTAGCCTCTAAAGCAATGAGGTACAGACATGTATAACCACATCTCTTTGATTTCTCAATTTTTTACTCTTAACTAACCTGTCTACCTGCATTTTATTCCCAACTAGAAAATTAGGTCTGCATACCCCCTAGTCCCCAGATCCATAGGCCACAGAAACAGGAAAATCACCGAGAAGTATATAGAGCTACCGAGCAATTTTGAAAAAGTTAATTTCAACTTGAAATGACAGGAAAATTATATACATACGTTATAAATATTTAAAGATCTGGAGGAGTTATTTGTATAGCAGGATAAATAAAAATATCAATGAGCAGGAAAATAGAGGCTTATGTATAGCTGGAATACTGCCTGTCATTTCTAAAAATAAATAGTACAGTAGTTCCTGTGTGTGGATGCTGGTATGTACACACTGAGATTTCAACAGCAGTGCATGTTCATGAATGCTGATATGTACACACTTAAGAGTGTAACTGTGCATACATCTATCAACACAGCTGACATGGGATTCACTTTAGAACATAATTATAATTACTTTCTCAGTATAAACCTAACAAACTATGAGAAACATTTAGACCTAGTGTCCCCTCCCTCCCTCCCTCCCCCCTCCCTCCCTCCCCCTCCCTCCCCCCTGCCTCTCTTACATACACACACACACACACACACACACACACACACACACACACACACACAACACACACACACACACACACACACACACACACACACACACACACACACACACACACACACGCCTCTTCCCTTAGGCCTTAATTTTCTCCTCTGTGAGCACTAATTCAAGAGGAAGGAACTCTGGAAAGGATTTCTATATTTTTTGGTTTTTTGTTTTGTTTTGTTTTGTTTTGTTTTTTGAGGCAGTATGCCACTATGCCCAGGTTCCCTTGGATTTCTTTTCCTTTTTTTGTAAATAATTTATTTTTATTTTATCTGCATTGGTGTTTTGCTGGCATGTATGTTGTGTGAGGGTGTCAGATCTTGGAGTCCTCTGGAAGAGCAGCAGTCAGTGCCCCTAATCTCTGAGCCATCTCTCCAGCCATTCTCTTGGATATGTATTGAAAAACTTGGTTTCAGGAAATCCAGAGAAAATCTCCAGACCTACTTACTCATTTACTGACTACATAATTGAAGCTTAGCAGAGAGGAAGGTGCTATTACAGCACATGACATTAAATGGACCTTAGTTTTCATTTCAAAAGAGAGAAAAGGACTCCTCTCATCATGCATCAGCGACAAAATTGAAAAGGTATTAATTAATTCCCTCAAAGGTCCCACTCACTCAGAGTTACTTTATAAAACAAGTAAAAGACTGTTCTCTTGAAATTTCAAATGAACAAGAATGCTCTGAAGTGTTATATTTTGAAAGAAATATGGAGTTATTTTTAAAATACACATGACAACTTTTATTTTTAATCCATTCAGAATCATCCACAATACATCAACTGATAACACATCAATGTGTATTGTGAGCAATGCAGGTTTGGTTACATAATAAACAACATGGTGCAAGATGAGGAAGCTAGGCAGCAACCTTTGCTACACCACAACCAAATCCCACCGTCACCGTAGCTTACCCAAATCCCACCGCCACCGTAGCTTCCCCAAATCCCACCGCCACCATAGCTTCCCCAAATCCCACCGCCACCATAGCTTCCCCAAATCCCACCGCCACCATAGCTTCCCCAAATCCCAAATCCCACCGCCACCATAGCTTACCGAAATCCCAAATCCCACCGCCACCGTAGTTAACCCAAATCCCAAATCCCACCACCACCGTAGCTTACCCAAATCCCACTGCCATCCACTATAATTTATCTAAGGACTTTCTGGCCATAATTAACCAGCCAACTTGCTAAGATCTTCTTCAATATATGTTTGATTTTTAAATGCATGAAAACTGTCCTTTCATTTTTCCTAAAACAACAGCTAGAAATCCTCCAGATTATAAAATATTTGTCTTTAATTACAACATATTTCTGTTCCATGGATTAGTAATCACTAATCCTTGGATTAGTATATACAGGTTCAACTATTAACAAAATTTACAGTCCAGCTCATTTGGTGGATTTTATTGTCAAAGAGTGATAAAAATGAGTAAAACATTATACTATGAATCTAATAATTAATACATTCACTGCTATAACCACATGGTTGGTATAGTGTCTGTCATAGAGCAAATCTTCATAAAAGTTGGTTAAATCAGATGAAGCTGCAAAATAGCCTTCAAAGATAACATACCCTGAGTAAAAAATCTTAAATCAAAGCCTGCCGTTGGTGGTGTACGCCTCCAGCACTCAGGAGGCAGAGGCAGGCAAATCTCTGTGAGTTCAATGCCAGCCTGGTCTATAAAATGAGTTGCAGGACAGTCAGAACTACAAAAAGAAACCCTGCTTCAAAAGATAGGTAAATAAATAAATAAATAAATAAATAAATAAATAAATAAATAAGGTCAAAGTAAGTACTGACCAGGGATATACACAATGTATCAAAGGATGAACTAACTTTTCAATAATTTTGCAATGATCTCATGTGGTGAGAAAGTCAGAAGTTCTACATGGAAATATGAAGAAAATAACCCATTAAAATGTTCTTCACACCCCACTTCTACCTCCACAGTAATGAATGTTGAGCATAACCCTTCTCGGAGCTTTCTATATAACTACAAATATTTATGCCAGTATGCTAAAGACATGTATGCTCATATCGCAATGCTGTTTTCAATCTGATTTAAGGGTTCGATAGTACCTCCCAGAAGTCCTACCAATCGAACATATAGAGATCTTTCTCAGGCATTTTAAGCTGCTGTGCTATATGAAACAAATATATAATCCATTCAACAATGTTCTTTGTGATGAGCATTAAAAGTATATGGATTTTTGTGGGGGGCAAGGAAGCTGGTTTGAGGGTTCCCCATTTTTATGGAGCAGGGGATATGTCATTTCATTCTTGGGACAGAGTCAGTCCACATAGCCCTATCGCCTCCCCGTCCCAAATGCTGGAATTTCAGGCATGCTCCACTGCACCAAGCTTTGTTATGTGGGTTTTCCTGGTGTTCTTAACAATAATGTCACAAAGAATATCCTACTACATATATTTTCATAAACTGGTAATATTTTAAATAGGATCTGAACCTAGAAATGGAATCCCATGGTTAAAGAAAGAATAAAACATTATTTTCCAAAAGTGCACATTGATTATTCAACCAAAGAGAGGAATCCATTCATTTCCGCTACCCTTACCAAGACAGCATACTATGAATGGTTTTGGCTAGCTGATGCTCAAAGGCCACACTTGATTCTCAAGTGTGTGTTTCTCTAATTATATGTCTCTATCTATTTAGATTTAAATCTATGAATTACATCATTTCCCTTTTATTACTCTGAGGAGTATTTCCATACTTTACACAGTAAATCTTAATAAATATTTTTTCAGTCTATGTTTTCACTTTGGCTCCATTGTACTGAAAATGTATTTTCAGTTTTGAAACAGGGAAATTAATTAACATTGTTATTTATGTGAACTGTCTGACTACTTAGAAAAAGCCTTCTCATATGGTAATGCCTATCAAATTTTATCATGCGATTTTTCTATCTGGCTAGAATTTTTTGTATGTAAAAGACAGGTATCTAAATTTTCTCCAAATCAACAGCTAAATTTCCTCAACCCAAGTATTCTAAATACGTTTCCTGTCCCATCCTGTACTGACCTGAATTAAAGCCAAAAATAGATAAGTACTGGTACTTTGTCCCAGCAATGTCTCTACAATCATTCTGTACTGTTGTGCTTTGGGAGGCATTATAATACACTTCAATGTCACATAAGGAAAGCCTTTGCAGACCTTCCTTTCTAGATTTTGATTTGGGGCAACTCTTACAGACTTATTCTCCTAAGTAGACTTCAGATGTGAGTTTCAAACACATCAACTGGGTATAAATGTAACAGACAACTATGTGCTGAGAGGATAGCAATATTCCCATTTGTTTATTTCTTCCAAACACGGCTTTTACTATCTCTCTCTCTCTCTCTCTCTCTCTCTCTCTCTCTCTCTCTCTCCTCCCTTCTCCTCCTCTCCCCTCCCCTCCTCTCCTCCTCCTCCTTCTCTCCCCCAACCGAGAGATCTTTGTTGAATTCATTTCATTTTACTATGTATATGTAGAATATACATACCCATGTATGCAGTGATGTGTACACACATGTGGAGACCAGAGGTTGATATCCAATGTCTTCCTTAATTGCTTCTATACCTCCTATATTGTGAAATAGGATCTCGCACTGAACATAAATATTACTGCTTTGGTTGACTAGTCAGAAAGTTCCTGATATCTGTCTATCTCTGTCCCAAATGCTGGGGTTACAGACATACACAGCTAAGCCTATTTTATATGGATGCTGGGGATTTGAACTTGGGTCCTCTTATAGCAAATGTTCAGCTGGTGTAAAATTCACTATGTAGTCAACCAGTCTACAGCACATACAAAATCTCAGTTCTTCATATGTGATATCAAAGTAGGGATGGGAATACTACAATGGAAATGTTTAAGTGGAAATAGAAGTAGGGGACGAAGAAGATAAAAGAGTGGGAGGGAAAGTTAGCCAAAATGAAGGATATATGAAAATTCATTTTAAAAGCTAACTTTAAAACATAATTTAAGAAAAAGCAGGACTTTCTTTATGTGCATTCTACTTGTAACTTCTGAACCCTGATTATTCATTGGTTTAGACTGTCATAACAAAGTGCGCAAACAGTGGAGTAAACAATGAAATGTGGGGAGCAAGAGGGCTCAGCAGATATAGGCACTTGTTGCCAAGCTGGAAGTGCTGAGTTAAATCCCTGGGACCCACATGTGAAAACAGAGAACCCACTTCTTTGAGCTGTCCTCTGACCTTATGACACACACACACACACAATCATTCAATTCCTCTTGCTAATGTTATGTTTGGTTGGTTGGTTTTGGTTTTTTAGTTGTTTTAGGGGAGGTGTTTTGGGGGTTTTTTGTTTGTTTTTTCAAGACAGAGTTTCTCTATGAAGCTCTGGCTGTCATGGAATTCACTCTATAGGCCAGGCTGGCCTCAAACTCAGAGAGCTCCTATGGAATATTACTTTAAGATGTGTTACATCTATTTATGTTATGAAGTATTTGTTTAATGATGCAAAGATTTGTTGCATTCTTTTATGTTTCATTTGTTTAACTCTGGGAAGCTGTGTTACTTTGCCTACCTAAAACACCTAATTAGTCTAATAAAGGCATGAACAGCCAATAGCTAGGCAAGAGAAAAGATAGGTGGGACTGCCAGGCAGAGAGAATAAATAGGAAGAGAAATCTGGAGAAGATGGAAGATCGAGAAAAGGAGGAGGACTCTTTGTACCAGCCTCCCACCCAGCCACAGAGTAAGAAGGAAAGACCTAGAATAAAGAAAAACACCAGAGGCAAATGTAAAGAGAAGCAGGGTAATTTAAGTTAGAAAAGCTGGCTAGAAACAAGCCAAGCTAAGGCCAGGCATTCATAAGTAAGAATAAGTCTCCATGTATTTATTTGGGAGCTCAGTGGCAGGCCCACAAAGAGTACAAAAAAAGCTAAGTACAGAGATCTACCTGCCTCTGCCTCCCAAGTGCTGGAATTAAAGGTGTGCACCACCATGCCCAGGCTCTCTTGCTAATATTTGAGATCAAGACTTGAATTTCCTTGTTTACTTTTTTGTTTCCTATCACTTCATGTTTTTGTCCTGTTTAGGGTCTATTCTGTTCATGCAGCACACTGTTTCACATAGATTGTTGCATGCTTGCTACATACAACCATAAAGCTCAGGAATGTTCACTGATAAGCAAATATTTTGGTGACTCTGAGCCAGAGAAAAGAGTGAACATACTCAACACAAATATGTTTCAAGACTCTGACAGTGTCATTTAATGACTCACAAAAGCAAAGACCCAAATCAAGAGTACTATATGCATTCATCCCACTTAAAAGAGTGGGGGTGGAGGGGTTATTCTGAACATTCATTACCGGTCCAAAAACATGACCAAAAAAAAAAAAAAAAAAAGCCAGCAAACTAAAGGAAAAGGAGTTTCTTGATGCTCATGTCTTATAAAGATACAGTCCTTCAAAATAGGGGGATACATGTGGCAAGGTAGGGAACCATGGTAGCAGATGGCTCTATAGTAGAGAAGCATGTGGCTAGGACTCTTCATATCTCAGTTTAACATATACTCAGCTATCTTTCTCCATCTCCGCTTTTATTCAAATCTCAATCTCAGACCATAGGATGCCACCAGGATGAATTTTCCTAATACATCCAACTTCTCGGGAAATGATATCACAGATAAACTCAAAGGTATATCCCAATAACACTCTACTCATTTGTTAATCTAATCAAGTTGACAATCAAAATCAACCACACAATATCTAAATAAGTGTGCATATTTCACATATCTATTGAGAAATCTCAACCTGAATTCTCCAATTTTTTTCTTGCTTTATTTAAATAAATACCCTTTCCCTGAAATAGCAAAGCAAAGCAGTGCTCATTCAGTTTACACAAGATTCATAATGATTCTGTTTTATTATTTATCCAGCACCACACACTGGAAAGAAGCTCTCTTGCTCACACTGATCCCAGCACAATTCACTGCTAAAAAGGTAACTGACAGCCACCTATTCATATCGAGCCTTGAAGTAATTCTGGAGTACATACTCACTAGTTCAATTTATGGGCTTAGTAGTTTGTCTAGTACCCATCTACTAAAGAGAAGTAAAATTTCTCTTTCAAGTCTGAGTCTCTGGCTATACTGAATCATCACACAAAATAATGTCTTTGTTGTTGTTGTTCAAACAGCACAGGACTTTAAAGACTTCATTCCCAGCATGCTCTCCTGGTATACAGCTGGATGAAAAAAGCATAACTGTATGTATTTCAGCAGGTAGTACATGAAAGACCTTCTGAAAAGATCTTACATTTCCTTCTAGGAATGCCAGAAGAACACCATTACATGTAGCTACCATATAACTCTAATGATCTACTATCTTAAGATCTAGCCTTATGCTACACCAGGTCTATACTAACTTAATGGCTTTCTTGCAACTACCTAGACTGATACACACAGGGTTGTGCTAAAAAACAGTCAAGGAATCAAAAAATTTCTCTTTAAACCTTCCTTGAGCTATTCAGAATGAATTTGTTAAAGTTGAGATGACCCTAGTAAATCTTGACACTTCAGTTCCTATATCTCTGTATTTTTTATCATTGCTGATCTCACTGTTCAATTTAAGAAGTTTTTTTCCACTTCCTTCTGAGATCACAAGAGTGTCTCTGATCCATATGTCACAGATCCACAGGAGATACTTCTTACACACCCTTACAGAAGAGGACCAGAACAAACACACATGAATGAATGAACAAACTTTGATGTTAGCCACTCTGAATATAACATATTTGCTATTATAAAACCATCTACAAGTTCAGAGATAGTACAATACAGGATAGGAAAATAAATCATAATTATCTGGAATACAAAGAATGTTTCTTCAAAAAATGTCACTAATACAAGACACTAAAGTAGAGGGGCTCCTTAACCAACCTCATCTTCCCTTTTTCTTTGTTACGCTGCACAACTCGGCTAGTGGATTTGATGTACAGGTGTCGGTGCAATTCCTCTATGAGGACCAAGTGCAGGTTCATCTTCTTGCTGTGAAGTTCCAGCCTGAGGTCACTGAGTCCTTCCACCTGGAGCAGTGGGCCCTCCAAAGACTCTACTGCTGATACCTGAAAGGGGAAAGGAAACCAAGTAAGTACAGCTGAAGAGTCTTGCCGTACTATAAGTAAGAAAAAATGGGAGTTACTGAGAACTGGATGTGCAATATCAGACTCTGAAGTATCATATGGATTAACCTACTATGGCCCTTAAGGTTTTACTAAGATAAATAGAACAAAAGAGAAAAATAAGGGGGGCGTTGATGATGCACGCCTTTAATCCAGCACTCAGGAGGCAGAGGCAGGCAGATCTCTGTGAGTTTGAGACCAGCCTGGTCTACAGAGTGAGTTCCAGGTCAGGCTCCAAAACAATACAGAGAAACCCTGTCTGGAAAAAAACAAAACAACAGCAACAACAAAAAATACACAAAAGGCATGTAAGCTCTGGGTACTATTTAATCCCATACACATTGCTTGTCCAAGGACACATGTAAAATAACTATATCAATTCATATTTTCACTAGAATCTCAAATGTTGATTGTTGAGATCAACTTCTTTTGAGGGGAGTGTTTTTAGGTGGCTTCAAAATCACAATTCTCTTGCTTCGAGCTCCCTGGCACTGAACAACCATACTGGTTTGAATCACCTTTTAATAAAACTTATTCTTTAAGACTAGGTTAAGGCACACTGCATGGACATTTCATTAGCTTATTATCATGGTGGTCATGAGCTATGGTCACTTTGTATCTATAAAGAACCAAGGTGTCTCTCTCATGTTTCTCAAATTCACATGCACACGCAGGTAAATGCATTGTAGCATGTTTACTACAGGTGGGAAGTAAATACATTGTAGCACGTTTACTACAGGTGATAGCCTGATCCAATCTGATTAAACAGAGGGGACTGCAATGGAGAACTGAAGATAAAGTACAAAGGAGATGCTTCTAAGATGGTTTAAGAGATTTTTAAAGACAAGAAGAACTGAATGAATCAAACCAAGGAATGCCAACAATAAACAGACAAGCTGAAAGAGGGAATCAAAAGTAGCTGACTTTGAAAACTGACAGGATAACTACGAGTCTGGAAGGAGCACATGTCGTATGATCTCATTCTGGTGTGTAAGTTCACTTATTTCTCTATTTGATGATGCTCATTTACATTTTGAGGGGAAAAAGGTGAAGGGCATACTCTAAGTATTATTACTCAGGAAGGGGGGAGAGAGGTGAAGAAGGGAACTTGAAGTCTACAACGGGAAAGAGGAAGATGAGGAAGAAAAAACAATGGTGACTGCAAGCTAAGCCTGAAAAGGAAAAACACACCAGCTACCTGAGGAACTAAGGTCTATGGCTATTCCCAACTTAGGTTATGCTTCTCAATATTTCAAATAGACATAGCTAATGGCAATAGCACCATTTCCAGCTGGGTGACATCATTAAACCTGATTATGGATAAAAAATAGGACCCTAAAAACTACACCGCTCATGTCAAATAAACAGTTAATAAAATGGACTAAGAAGTCATCTGGGAATTTGCAGACAATGAATACAGAAAGCTCTCTGGCTGTCAAATACAAACCAGCCCAAAATGACTTAAAAAATAACAGTAATAAAGTGCATCACTTGTTTTGTGATGTGCTACAGTCAAATGTCAGTAGCAAGTAAGTTCTCTTAAGTTAAAGCAGGAAAGAATCAAGGAGTGAAGATTGACAAGCCCTGGGCCAGCTCTGCCCTCTGAAGCCTGCCCGTTCATTTTCACACTGACTTGCAACTGCCCCTGCTATGACAGCCCCTGGGCCTTGTGCAAGCTGCCAGTAATTCCAAATGGAAAGGCACACTCGTAAAATGACCAAAGTGTCCCCAAGGAGGGAAAACAACAACAAATTCATTTATACTCATGCCCTAAAATGGATTTTAACTCAAGTCTCTAGTGAAGAAAAGAGGATGCATTAACCTTCAGTGACATCTAGATCCAGAAAATAAAAAATAATTTGGTAAACCACTGGCCCATCATATAGCCTTGTCCTTTAAAGTAATTAAATCCAGCCAAAATATTTAAGCTTAAAAACTGCCCATTGCACATCCACACTTGACTTGCTTGTAGGAATTGGTATGGAGGGATTTAGTTCATATCCCAAATACAAAATTACATAACAATGACACTTTGCAAATACAATCAAAAAAATAAAAATAAACTTTAGGTAGAACAAGATTATTCCTGGCAAACAGTGTTCACAGAAGTTTTTTGTTGTTGTTGTTTCGTTTTTGTTTTCGAGACAGGGTTTTTCTGTGTAGCTTTGGAGCCTTTCCTGGCAGTCACTCTGGAGACCAGGCTGGCCTCGAACTCACAGAGATTCACCTGCCTCTGCCTCCAGAGTGCTGGGATTAAAGGTGTGCGCCACCAATGCCTGGCTTAGAAATTATTTTTAACAATACCTACCTATTCAAAAGATAGAGAAAACTCAGAGTTGATTTACACAGTGTTTCAATACATAATTTGAGCAAGTGTTCTTCAACATACCATTGTAGTAATTTAAACAAGCTTTCTGATTGTTTCACTGAAACCAAATATAATTTTATACACAATATCAAGGGTAATCATAGATCTTCAAACTTTAAAAACCTCAACATAAAAGACAATAGAGAGCCTCTGTAGTGATTTGAATGAGAATGTCCCCATAGGCTCTAGGTTTGAGTGCTTGGTATCCTGTTAGTAAAACTGCTTAGGAAGGCCTAGAAGGAGGTATGTTACTGGAGGTGGGCTTTGAGGTTTCAAAAGTCCATACCAGGCTCAATCTCACTCTTTGTCTGCCTGCGACTTGCAGATCAGATGTATGATGTCTGCAATGCCATGCCTGACTGCATGCTGCCATGCTCCCTACCATTCTGGAGTATTGCTGGAGCAGATCTGCCCATGCTGCAGTTTGTTGGAATATGGGAGTTTGGGGGCTTTGGACTGGGAAAGCAGCTGGATGCTTTAAGCAGGGCTTAATGGGTTAGACAGCAGTGCTGAGAGCAATGAAGACTATGAGGCCCAGCTCAAGCAGTTTCAGAAAATAATATTAGAAACCATTCTTGTGCAGTTTTGGCTAAGAATGTGACTGCTTTTTTGCCTTTGTCCCAAAAATCTGGTGGAGGCTAAACTGGAGAGTTTTAGATTAATGGCTTTGGCATAGGAGATTTCAAAGCAGCCTAGTATTGAATGTGTCATGGGGCTATCAGTGATCACTTTTATGAAAATACACAAAGAAAAGGAGCAAACAGGCCAAAGAAAATACAAAATGTACAATTTGAGGTGGGAAGGAGTACTGGGAAGTATAATGGTAGAGCCAAATCCTGTGCTCAAGGATACAAGAAGCTTAAAGAAAAATCTGATGCTAAATAAAACAAAGAGAGTGGTACCTTCAGGGCAAGACCAGCTAAACCTGAAACCTGTGTAAATTAAAAGTCAAAAGGAAGCCAGGCATTGGTGGCGCATGCCTTTAATCCCAGCACTTGGGAGGCAGAGACAGGCGGATCTCTGAGTTCAAGGCCAGCCTGGTCTCCAGATCGAGTGCCAGGATAGGCTCTAAAACTACACAGAGAAACCCTGTCTTGGGGAAAAAAAAAAAAAGAGAAGAGAAACAGGAGATTTCACCCTCACTCCCCTAGATGGACACTAATTCCCAAGTGTCCATCTAGCGGTAGATGGCCAGAGACACCTACCTCCTACCCTCCCTGTGCAGATGCCCAATCCAGACCTCTAAGCAAGCATGAGACCAATAACCCTGCATCCTTCTCTTTCCAAATGCTTCTATTTTACTGCAGTTAGTTCGAACATTTTAATATTTGTCAGTCAAACAGGAACTAAGAAAAGCAACTGAAGAAAGCTTTAAAGACAACAGTTTTAGATATTACTGCTTTCACAAATCATAATGATCAAATGTTAGCTATTTAGCTGGTTTCAACCTGTGAAGATCACCAGACTTTGTTTTGGTAGAAACAAAGAAAAATCTTGCTGTCCCAAAAAGAAACACACAAACAAAGCAAGAGTAACATGGAAAAGCAATTATTTTTTAAAAAGGGGTGTACTAGAAGCCAAACCAGTCTAGCAAGTACACCAAGGGCCAAGAAGGCTTCAATCTATTAGCCCTAAATGGTGGGGCTGTTGTGAGCCGGACTTCAAAATCTGAAGTGACAAGCTAATCCACAATGGGGAAGAAGCAACTTCAGGGAATAGGAGTCCTTGTCAGTGCTAACTACCTGTGATAAAATTTTTAAAAAGAAGTTTCTCCTACAATTAAGTCATTTACACCAGACTCTTAACAGAGCATCAAGGCCAAAATGGAGGAATCCTCACTCATGTAGGACTAAGATTGAAGAAAAGACTATAAAGACTCACTGAAAACCACAGTCTTGCATAGGAGCACATCAACTTTACACACAAAAAAAAGATCCTTTTGCTTAGCCACCTGTCCAGCTACTGCCTGTTACAGACAGCAGCTGACGCTTCCCTGGTTAGTGATCCTTGTGGTCAAAGATAATAGTCTTGAAACAATTTAGATAACCTTGAAAATGTCTAGTCTTTGGCCTCCTTGAGTGTGCTTGTGATTTGCCAAAGCATGTATGGCCTGGAATAAAGAAGCCCATTTATTCCTGAGTAAATACATTTGTTCGGAAAGCCATTCTATCTGTTATTATTTTATTCTCATAAACCTAACAATTTCAGGAGCAAGTCTGAAAGCTTTGGTATATCTGGGACATCTTAGCACTACTATAAAATACTGTGTCCTTTATATAACTGAGGAGCATCCTCTTCCTGAAATCTGCACTAAAATCTTTCCTTAATCAAGTCCCACTTGGCCACACACACACACACACACACACACACGCACGCACGCACGCACGCACGCACGCACGCACGCACGCACGCACGCACGCACCACAATTCTCTGTATTTAATTGTATCAGATGGATTAGGAATGTTTTTACTCATAGAATAAAACACCATAAGAGAAATGAAGTGTAAATAGTAACTCCTAGCTGCTGATGTAAACTCAGTACTGTCACCCACTCAACCTTTTGTCTACAGCATGACAGCTCCTGTGGTTACAAGAGCTACTCCATGAAGAAAATGTTAGGTAGGAGGAAAAAGAGTGTGGAGTATGTAAGGAGACTAAAAGGAGTCCATTCAAGGCTCAGAGCAATAATGAGGTTCCGGGGTGGTTTTGGAGTCTATGGAAAAAGTAATCTCTGATGTTAGCTTCCCTAGAGAAAGCAGGTTGTTTTTTTTTGGGGGGGGGTTTGTTTGTTTGTTTGTTTGTTTGTTTGGTTTGCCAATGTCTGAAGGCCTCGGGGCTATTGACAGTCTGCTACTTAAGACAAACTTCCCAAGATAGCTGTACCACAGACCAAGGCCAAGTGCCTGGAGCAAGAACATCTTTTCCCCACTAAGCCCTCCGCCTGTATGCTAATCAACAGTGATCAGGTCAGACAATCAAAACTGCCCATTCTCAAACCAGTCTGATACCACACCATTGATCTGGCCTATTGAGGACCCCACCTCCCTCCAGAAGCCCAATGTCTACTCTGCAGACTCAGCATGCTCCCACCATTACAAACAGGAAGCTGTCTAGCTCCACTCTCCTTTCATTACTGCCAGGGATATGGCATGTTTTTATTTAATAAACCTTCATCAGCTCAAATGAAGGGTTGTTATTAGTTGAGCTAACAGCCAAATGATAATGCTCCAGAGAGATATCAGAGGTTGTTGGTGCATTAACAAAGAGAGGAGAAGGGCTGAGGTCAAGCACACCTCAAGTTAATGAGGTGATATTGGGTACTCGGGGCTTAATGCAATAGACTGCCTGAGAGATAATGGAATTTACAGAATAAAGCAAATAACATGAAGTTATTGATAAGTGAATAAAGGAAGGAGGGCCTGTAAGATAAAGCATGGGCAAATAAAAGGCCATCTGTGAATTTCTCCTTTAGACTCTCTTCAAATCTATCTCAGAAAACAAAAGTACAAAGAAACCAAAAGGAAAATGGAGTTTCATCAAAGATCACAGCACATTACTATCACACAAACCAAACTCTCAGTAAGCTATTCTTAAACTTTGTTTGGACAAGCATTCCTTCTAAGTTTTTGTTTCTTTTTTTGTCCCTCTATCATCATATATTCTGCCACAGATAACTCCCATATTTCATTAAAGCAAAAGTTTTCATCTTTTTTGCTGTCTTCAAGTAGGGCCAACTGGGTCTCCTAAGACATTCCATCAGTCCAGACTTCACAGAATGACATTAACTGAAAGATGAAACATACAAACTTCTAACTAGGTGCCTATCTTGCTTTTATGGGGGGAGGGAGTGATATTGTTTTCTTAAACTTTATTTTTCTTTCACACTCCAAAATTAATAAATGTTTAATCAATGGAACTTGAAAGACATAAAAATTCAAAAGGAAAACTTCATCAGACGTTGTTAAGCATTTTTTTTTCATTTTGTAATAATGTAAGAACATTAGCACATAAGAAAAATCTCTAAATGGGTTTGCTATCATACCAGTTCACCCTGAGTACATCACAAATGAAACAAATTCTTATCTCTAATTCACTGCAAACGTTTTACTAACACAAATCTTGATGTGATAAATAGCTATATCCATTTAAACAAAGATGAAGGTACTCCTGAACACAGAATAGTTGAAAAAACTTCCTTAACATAAAATTCTACCAGCAAAATTCTGATCCAGAGGTTCTGAGGCACAAAACTAAATTATTATGTATTATAAAAAGCTTCACAATAAATAAATAAATTAACAAATAAATGTTTTACTTTCCTGTTTAAACTACATTTAACACCATATTGTATAGAAAAAAGAAATAAAAAAGACATGACTGCTCCATGGAGAAGTTCATTGTGGATAAAAGGGAGCATACAGCCAGAGGCAGGGACATCTGTGAGACCAGAGTGAACATGACCAGAATAAGCTGGACCATGTAAGGAAAGAGGATGGGAGAAAGAAAGCAAGAAAGGAGCCCCAGACCAAGAGGGGTTGCTTGGGATAAGAGACTGGCCAAGAGTGTAGATGAAAAAGACCCAGTAACCAAACTGGCTAGTTTATATAGGGAACAGCAGCTGAGGGCAGTCAGCTGCTGGGCTAGAGAGAAGCTCAGGATAGTGGACAAAAAAGTGTGACAGTCAGGAGTGCCCTAAGATGCCCAGAGACTGAGGGATGCAGGGAGAACTTGGCAGCCAGGCCAGCATCTACTTTGATATGTTCTGATACGTTAGTGAACTCCTCAGTTAGCCATTTGTCCCTGGGTTTGAGAACAGGAAAAAGAATTGTAAACTGCTTACAGGAAAACTGGGGGCAGAGGGCTCCCTTGTTTGGATCCTATGTTCGTTTCAATTCTCAGTTCTCACCAGCACTCTCTCAAGCAGAACACTATGAAAGACACTCTCTTCTAACAAGTGCACCAACCTAGCATCTTATTCGTTATTCTGGGACAAGAAAAAGTTTTAGAACAACTTTCCTATGAGGCCTCAGAGCATCTCCTCAAACTCACATTTAATCCAAACCATTTCAGGCGTATTCTGCATGTGCTACTAAAGTCATTGGAAATGCTGAGCAGTCTACACAGCCCATTACTAACAAGCATTCTGAATATCCCACAAAGGAAATGGGGCACTTCATATTAACAGCTAGGGAAACACAACTAATTAGAATCAGGATGAACTGCAGAGAAAAGACTTTGTAACAAGTTAATTCTATCCTGTCAAGGTAAGTAAAAATTACTAAGCATTCTCAGATCATAATCAGGTTGAGTCACAAATGTCTGTCAGCAACACAGGTTGCCATCATTTAAACTGACATATAGTGACACTGGGATCAGGCAGAAATGTTGCTTGCTCAGTGTAAACAAGTCCAGGACTACTATCTGTTGTTTTCACTTTGCACTTGGCAATAACGATGGCACCTATAGCATTTTAAACCTTTATACTGCTTTACATTTAACAGAGCACACCTTGCATGCAATACCTCAACTTTATTCTCACAACACTTCAATAATATTTATCATTTTAGAGATAATGACACTAAAAATCAGGGCCAGAAAGTGATCCATCTCTCTACACTGAAAGCACTGGTGACTTGTTGAGGCAGGACCAGAATCTATCACATTTTAGATTGAAACCCTTTTTGTTTCCACTTTGTCACACTAAACACAGCCACCATGTGTCAATTAATGAAGTCTTACCACAATTTCAATCCATTAAAGCCATGCAGTAAATCTGACCAACAGTAAGGAGGCAAGGGGTACATGAGCAAGAATAGAGTCTAGAGTCCATAGTCCAAAGCTATTGAATCACCCAGCTTAACTATTACACTAAACTCTTTTAAACCACATAATCTGCCTGTAACATCAGAACAGAAACCAGAGAGTCATCAGCTATACCCAACCCATAATAGGGGATGGCAACAAAGCACCTTCAAACATTTCTACACGAATGTAAAATCATCATTGTAGTCTTACACAAATACTTGCTTTACAACTGCTAACACTGTAAGCTGGCATTAAATAAAGGCAAGGACAATGAGTCCTGATCCATTCCACAGTACAAGCTAAACCTTACACCAAGAATTCCAAATTTGGCTATTGTAAGGAGCCATGGGCCCAAAGCTATACTGTCTAAAGCCCACTTTTTGTAAGCTTTTTATGACCTTTAAAGTTTTCGGCTTAAAGACAACCCTGTGAGCCTCATGTGACCCATAATTACATAAGTTTGGCCAAGCGGGACTGCTAACGACTGCGTTCCGAGAAAAGGCGTGGGCCTTTCTGCCTGCTGTTTTGAAGATACTGCAAGAAAGTCCCAGCCCCAGCAAATACGTTCCTTCCTGCTATCCCCCCGCTTGCCTAATTTCCTTGTTGCAGGGCTATATAAGCCCACTCTTAGCCCCAATAAATCGAGGCCTTGACAATGTACAGACGGACTCTGGTCCCCTCTTTTGTGTGCTTGGTCTCCTTCCCTTCTCTCGCCCATGACTCTTTCAGGCAGCCCCCCTTCGGAACCCTGAATGACTGACCCGAGGGACGGGTCAGGCTATGAACTGTCATTACTTGGATATTGTTAAAAATGACCAAAGCCAGCAGTCTACCACCAGAGACTTCAATTTCATCAGTATGGGTTGTGGCCTAGACTTCAGAATTCTTGCGAGATCCTCCAATGCACAGTTTAGGAATCACCACTCCAGACAAGATAAATGAAAATTGTTAAACTTCATAAGGGGTCACGCAATGAAACAGAATTTCTAATGATTTTAAAAATAAAAGAAGTAAATGAATGGCAAATCTAAAAAGAAGCAAAAATGAAGATACCTACCACACCATCTGATTTTTATAAACTCTAGTCATCAAAGCCAAAAATAAATAAAAAAGAAGTTTGAGCAGAAGGAAAAATGGTTACTACAAAGCTCTGCATTTTTATTCCGTAATAAAAAATAAACTGCAGCTATCACAAACCTATTCATTAATTTGGTAACTTTGTTTTTATCTTTTCCTAACTTATCAGAGAGATGTTTGAGGGAATGAGGGCTTTCAAATGTGGCTGAAAGCAGCCTCTGAGGATTACCCCAAAATAACAAGCCAAATTGAGTGCCCCCACTCTCTCTAGTACCCTTTTCTCTCTGTGTGTCTCACACAGTACTTATCACAATATGAACAGCTTCCCATCTCTCGCCAGGCTAGCACATAGTCTCTTCCCAGGTTAAGGCCACCTTCACAAACAACCATGCCAACAACCTAAGTGATCAATAATGGTATCACCATCTGTAATTCTAGTTCCAGGGGATCTGATGTCCTTTATTGGCCTCTACAAGCACCACACATGTACACGGTACAAAGACATACAAGAAGGCAAAACTCCAACAAAGATAAAATAAAATTTTTAATTTAAGAAATTCTAATCTTTTATTGAATTTATGCCATATTCTTTCTTTCCTGACAAAATAATACTATAGAATGTTAGTATCAAAAGCTGATATTGAAATTGGGAACATTAGTCCTTTGCAATGATTATTAAAGTACTGACATGTTTTTATTGTGCTGTGGACAAACCCATACAGAATTCTGGAATATGTCTGTGCAGTCACTGAGCTGCTATCAGGTTGATGCCGATAAGCCCACTACATGTCCATCTCCTGATATTCACGATGTTTGCACATCAAGAGCCCTCCCAGAGTGACAGTAAAAACAAAAACTCTCAAGTCAGGGAAAATGGATTTACATTTGCCTTGTTTTGTTACTTGTCCATTAATCATCTGAGAGTCAATGCATGACCACCTCCTTCCAGTCCATAAGGAAGAGAAAATAAGTTCAGTATGTCCTGCTAATGACAGTTTCACTGGCACAAATAAGAACAACCTCTGTGGTTCATCATTCCTGAGGTTTAAACCAGAAAGAATAGCTGAAGCCAGATAACACTCAAGTCAATACTATTAATAAACCATTTGCAATCCTGAAACTGGTTTATATCTATCTAATCATAACATCTAACAGGTTAGCATATTTAGCTACCTACTGCTTTTCCCACCAACGTATATTTGATGTAGGCTGAATGAGGAATTAATGATAGAGAACTTGAATTCCACCCACACCAAATCCCAGAAATATGGCATAAAAATTTGGATCTTGACATCCATCTGTGCATGTGTTAAGGAATACTAGAACTACTTTCTTAAAAACTCCTTAAACTAGAAAATAGAAGTTAGACATGCCACCATTGATGGTACATGTCCTAGTCCCGAGTGGCCAACTCTCTGGCACCAGCAATATGACTGATATACAGTGCTTTATGCTCCCATCACCACTCCCACCTACAGCCAGCCACTCTTGGATTCGCATCATCAGTGGAACTGAGGGCAACTGTGCCAAGTGGTGCCAGAGCCTTGACAAGAGAAGAGCTGCCCTAGCAGTGCCAGAAGAAACATCAGCACACTCACAAAACAGCACTTCCACCACTGGAGTAGCCATAAAGAGGAATCCAACCACAACTACTGAGTGTACCACCCAACACGGCCTCTCCAGTGGGTTTGTCAAACCTGTTACATACAACACACTGCATTTAAAGCCATTAGTTACAGCCAAAAAAGCTTTACACAGATTATATTATGGTATCCAACTGACACCAAAGCCAACCAAATACCCCAAGACATAAAATTTGAAGAAAGCTATTTACAATAGAAGCAAACTTATGCAAAAAATAGACAGAAGTGTGAAAATGTGAAAATATCCACTTAGGATCATAGCAAATATGAAAAGACAAAGTAACAGATCCCTTCAAAGAAAACAAAAACTCTCTATCAACAAATTCCAAAGAAAATGATCCTGAGAAAATGCCTACCTGTTTATGAGCATCAGGAAAATCAGTGAGAATAAAAAAGGTACAATTATTGAACAAAATTAAGAAAACAATTCATGACAAGTGATAGATTCCACAGAAAGAAATCTTGTAAAAGGATCAAATAGAAATCTTAGAAATGACAGCTATAATAAATAAGATTTAAAATTTTCAGTTGAAAAGTCTCAACAGTAGACTGTATCAAGCATAAGAAAAGAACATAGAATGTTAAAAAGAAAACAAAACAAGTTTCTGGAGTACTTGAAAGCAAAGAAATAGGGGAAAGCAAAAAAAGCTACTGAATGGAATAACAGCTGAAAATTGCCTGATGTGGACACCCAGGAACAAGAAGCCAAAAGACATGGCCTTAAAGGTCCACGCTATGGAATATTACAGTCAAACTGTCCAAAGTCCAACACAGTGAGTTCCTGAGCATCATGGGCTAAAGAATGAAACCCTCTCAAAAAAAAAAATTTCTGCCATCTGATCTGGTTAGTTCACTGTGGAATATCAAAAGCAAACAGCATCAATATATAAAAGAGAGATGGCTAAATCCTCTTGTTTATTGTTGTACTATTCATGATAGCTTAGTTGTACACAATGAAATATTACTCAGAGCTAGTGTCCTATCATTTATAGAAAATGGATGGAACAGGAGGATATAATATTAAGTGACATGAATCAAATACAGAAAGAAAAAGTGCATGTTCCCTCCCATATATAGTTGCTGAAAAGTTAAGCTGAACATAAAACGGTAACTACTAGAGTCTGGAAAGGAAGGAAGGAAAAGGAAATTGCACATCATCAGAGTACAGTTAGAAATAAATAGTGCTTCTAGAGCACAAAGAGATGACTGAAGTTCAAATTAATCCACTATATAATTTAAGAAAAACTAGCAGGGACCAAAGGCTCTAAAAGCAATGTCATGATAAGAAAATTAAGATTAAAATTAAGTTTTCTGCATTTTTAGTATGGCTGTATCTTGTAGGAAAACCCTGGGTTGCAAATAATGATCGCTATCATGTCTGTGTACTGTATTTTAGTGGTTACTATGTAAGGCCATGAGACAAGCACATTTACAGAGGTTTTCTCTTCTAAAGCTCACAGCAGGCTCAAGAGATGGATGCTTGTATCATTCCAACTGCAGGAGGAGGAGACGGCTAAGAGAAATTAAATAATACACCAAAATGCCTCATCTGGAAGGGAATTTAACTCAGTCGAACACTTGAGCATTTGCTGACATGAGAGGTAAGTCAAGTAATGTTTCATCCTAAAAAAGAGAAAGAAAGTGAGAAAACCTCTTATTTGGTCAGTACATACTGTAAATGTGTATTGAAATTACATTACATCTCATAGATATGTATAACCATTTGGCTGTTAGTAAAATACCCCAAATGAAAAATGTCCAAGGAGATAGAAATGATAATTACCCACACTATATGAATATTTCAAATTATCATCCTCAATCAAAACATACAATTAAAATAATAAGCTAGTCTTGCATGCAGGTAACATACATGTTGACTAAAAAGACGATGAAAACGTGCTTAACCTAGCCCTACTTCAAATTACTACCACCTAAAAGTAAGTCCACCTCTAGACTTTTGAGATTATACCATACCCTTTCGTACACTACCAATTTAAAAATTGTATGACTATCAACATTTAAAGAACTTTGTAATGTGTACTGTGATTACTTACAATCTTTCAATAACCCTCAAAGGCATATATTATCCTTAACTCAAGCATTCAGTAAATGTAAGTGACTGGCCACAAGACATGCTGAGTCAAAGAGTCAAAGCTAAGATCAAGTCTAGGTCTTCCACGCTGGCACATACAGTTCTCAATATCAGCAAACAACTTCAAAGAATCATGAACTGAAAATACTATGATATTTTTATTATAGGATTCTAGAAAACTACTCAATTAAATAGCTGCCTTACTTTCCTTATCAGATAGGACCATATTTTCAAAGTATAAGTAAAATAACTCCATTACACAATGCTCACAGAAAGGCATCCCAGAATCCTCTGGGGAAAAGAAAACTATGTAAATATGTTATTATAATTATCATAATAATCCTCATCTGACTATATAGCTATGGATTCTTTTTATAAAGGCATAAAAATAAAGACAAAATGATTAAAAAGACATTCAAAATCTCTATAATCTTAAACAGGCTTAGAAATGAAAATTTATTTTAGTCACAAGCCTTGTGTGACTGTCAGCTAAAGTGCTTCTAAACGACTCACACTGGTTTGGTTTCTACTGATTGAAAGCAATTATGAATTGACTTGTATGGCTGATAAATCAGAACTTGTGTAAATGGTTTTCAAAGCACTCCCTGCAATTTTCATACGATGCAGACTTCTACACACAAATTCTCCCTGGGAGAAAAAGTTTATAAAAATATTAACTCTCATGAAATATCTTCCTGGTTACTCATGCCACTGGGAAGAGGCTGCTATTCTTATATTAATAATTGTTTCCAGAATTAATCAGTCATTGTACATTAAAACCAGCAGCTGGAGTGTTTTGAGTGATAATGAAACCTGTAACAAGGCATCTTCAGCCGTCTTTTCAAGACAATAAGGGAATTAAAATTTCAATTTAAATGCAGAGGTTTGAAACACGCTTCACTGGCAAAATTACTTCAATTAATGTGAGTGGAATACAAAAGGCAGACTGCAGAAACGTGATGCAGCAACCAGAAATTATGTCATTAATGTGCTTGCAACAACCCAGCACAACACTGCAAAGGTCTAATTTAAACCATACATATCACAAAGCTACAGGCTACAATATTAATCAAGCCTCTGATTTCTGTGTGGCTTCTTGTTGGATCATTTTTAGCTTTTCATAAGCCAACAGCAACTGTTTACATTAAAGAAGGAAACAAAAGGCTGGGTCTATTTGCAGTCATTACCTGTCATGACAATTTAATTATTTCATACAATATTCTGGTTATCATATCAAAAGAAGAAATAAAATTCCACCTAGAAGCCAAGCCTACAGCTATAAGACAGGTCAAATTTTAAAACAGGAATAGCAGGAGGTGGCAAGAGCCTTGCATGGGTCACCACTGATTTATTGACAGTGCGTTTATTAACCCATACTGTGGAGGGATCAAATTACTACATATCTATATCTGCACCTGCCTTAAAATGAAAATGCAAAGTCTTCTGTCAAACAAATCCAAGGAACTCAGTGAGGTTTGAAAGACTGGATGGTTTTGTCTTTACTTTCCTCTGAAGCATTTTAGTGCCGATTTCCATTTGGGCCCTAGAGAGTCCTTGAGTAGATTTTACATGTAACGGCATATAACCATGGAGAAAAGAAATGTAATTGTTTTCATATGAGGTCCAGTAAAAGAGTAGTTGCAGACGTTATACTACAGTCATATATACATAAGACTATTGAAGAATATTTCCAATCTCTTATTGACAGAATAGACAAACTGTTGTACATTTAGGTACACCAACTTCCTGAATCAAGCAAATTGCCTCTTTTATAAAATAGTAATGACACCAGAAACCCATCTATCCCAGCTGTAAGAGTGACAAGAGTTGATCCATTTCCCATACAAAATATCAACTCAACGTATGTATATAATCATATTAGCTCTGTTGAAATTTTTTGCTAATTTTAATATTACAAAAGATTAGAAATCAAAGTATCTTGTCAAAAAATTGAAAAAAAAAAAATCACCAAACAGAGGAAATACAGCACAGCTCCTGGGAAAGAAGTACCTTTAAGAAAGTCATGTCCTCCATGTAATGAAGTCTTTCACATAGTTACCCACCTGGCTAATGAGTTGTTAACTCTGACTCTATGAATGTGGCTGTGGTAGGAATGTGGCAAAAAAAAATGGGCAAGATATAAACTCCACAGTCAATGATATACCACATAAATAAAAGCAATTATATGGTAATGAAATTAATGTAGCTTATGAAAAAATAAGAAAGGTATGTAGTATCTGAGATACTCAGAAAGCTGAGTAAATTTAAGCTAATTCCAAGAAGATAACATTGGGAATCACTCCAGGAAAATATGTAGTCAATTAATAAAAAAAAAAAAAAAAATCAAGTCAACAAATAAAAGGTATTTGTTGCAAAACGTGACAACCTATGCTCCGTCTCTGGACTCATGTGGTAAAAGGAGAGAAATTACTTCTGAAGTAATTTCTAATGTAATTTAGATCTTCTGATGCACAAAAATAGATTGAGATCTTTATAGAAAATTGCAACATCAAAGTGTAGAAAAGGATGTGGAGCGGAGTCCCCACTGACCAAAACATCTCCAGCACAACTTCTGTGCCTGGGGCTCAGGGGTCACAGTGTAGGGGGTGGGAAGATTATAAGAGCCAGAAGAATAGGAAGAGACTGTGTCTCCTAGAAATGCCAAAGAGGCTACACACATGAAGTCTCACCAACACAGCTCCCTAAATAGGACCTGAACGAAGATGCCCCCAACAGACATGTTAATGGAGGGGGAACTCTCATGGGGCCCTTAACCTAGGCAACTAAGGAATGTGGAGAGTGGGAGAAATAATCCTCCCTAGGAAAAAGACCCCAATTTGGTTATCCCATGTCAAGTGGCCATCCCTAAAATCATATGCATACAAGAAACACTATAAAGATTAAGCAAATTGTACTGCCATACTAAGGAATATATATATATGGAAGGGGTTAGAGGGAGAAAAGGGAAGGGGGCACATGATACAATTATATTTAAATATATTTATAATTTATTTAAATATATTATAATTTAAATGATAAATGTCAAAGAGATATATGCCTTACATTATCTTTATAAACACCAAATAACTAGACACTATAATTAATATAAAGCTATTACTTTTAAAGCCTTAGAACATAGGTGATGCATTAAATTTAATGGCATATATGTAAGGAATACTTGTAAGGAGTATATTGTCAAGCATTATCAAAAGTCCATGAATATGCTCATGCTCACTGACATAAAGACAAGATTGCTAACACACAAGCCCTTAAAGTCAATGAAATTCTTTTCATTCTTTATGACCATGGAAGAAGAGAGGGCCAAAAGAATATAAGCAATCTCAAACAAAATGAAGGACCATTTTCACCTCCTTTCAAGCTATATTACAAAGTTGCAGTAATTAAAAGGCCATGATTTTTGTACACATAAGCAACTGAACAAAATAAAAAACCTGAAGATACATACATATGGGAAAATTTGGATTGTGACCAACAGCACAGAGCCAACCGGATACAAAGAGCAAAAACTAAAAGTAGATCCCTGGCTCATAGCATAAAAAAGAATGGACTGCTGATGGACTAAAGAATAAAAAATTCTCCAAAACAACAGCATAGAAATTTTTACTTAAAATCACATACCTTACATAAACAATGTTGAGAAATTTTGCATTAAAAATGTTTTAAGAGAAGCTACCATGAACAAAGTAAAAAGAAAAACACCTACTCAAAGACACTATTAATTAACTCACATAGCAGACAAAGGATTAGAATACAAAATACAAAAAAAAACAACTATAAATGAGGGGAAAGGAACAATGTATCTTACTCACTGACCTTGTGGGAGAGGGTGTGGTGATAAACTATTTGTAATTTATTAAAGCTTATCTGAGGATTCAGTAAACAAAGTCAGCCACAAGCCATAGAAGCCAGGCACACATCTTTAGTCCCAGAAGCTAGGAAGTAGTGGTACACACCTTCAATCCTAGGACTCAAATTAAGAGGTAAACAGATCTCTGTGAGCACAAGGCCACCCAGATCTACACAAGATTAATCCAGTCCTAAAGAGAAACAGCTCACACAAAGATGATCTCAGCACCTGGGATCACACGCCTTTAATCCCAGCATTAGGGAGGTATATAAAACAGGAGCAAGGTCTCAGTATCAGGGATTCATTCTCCAGCCACACTGAGGATAGGAAGACACTGAAGTCTCAGGATTCTCCAGCCACACTGAGGAGAGGCAGCAGGATCAGCCTGAGGTAGCAGTAAGAGCTAGTGGTCCACTACTTTGTTTTTTTGACCTTCAGCTTGAAGCTTGAACCCCAGTATCTATGGCTGGGTCTTTTATTTTTCGAGTTACAAGAGGGGACTGTCCATCCACTCCCATCACCCCAAACACAAAGATTTTAGCTAGAACTAATGATCACTACAACCATCTGGTTCAGCATAGGTCTTAGACGTCTATTAATTAGTAAAAAATATAATAAATAAATAGGTTGTTCCCTTCTGCAACTGGATAAAGTCTACAGCCTATACCCCTTGTTCTCTCCCACAAAAATGCAAACACCTAACTCTATCCCCATACACTTAAGTCCAATTGTCCTGGATTGCTTTCTGTTGCTATAACAAACACCACAACTAAAAACAACTTGGGGAGAAAAGGGTTCTTGTTAGTTAGGTCACAGACTACAATCCATCATCCAGGGAGACAAAGGCAGGAACTACAGGCAGGAACTTGAAATGGAAACCCATGGAGGAAGGCTGCTCACTGGCTGGCTCCCTCTGACACACTCAGCTACCTTTCATACACACCTAAATTTCGCCTTACAGTGCAACATCCCCACCTACATCAGAGAGCAATTAAGAATATGCTTCACAAACAAGAAGGCAGGCCATTCTGATCTAGACCATTCTTCAGTTGGGGTTCTTATACAGTCACTCCACATATGTGTCAGGTTGACATGCGTCTGGAAGAAAACAATGAAGACTGCAGAGAGAACACAGAGGTGCTTTCCAAATATGCCTCTGTCCTTTTAGCATACTGTTTACATGAGTCCACTTTTTTTTAACCCCCAAATGTTGCCCAAAGAGCCCAGTGTTAAGGGTGTGGTCTCCACTGGGCAGCACTATTGGAGTGGTGGAACCTTGAGGTAGAACCTTTGTAAATTTGGCCATTGGAGTCATAACTTCAAAGGACCCCAGTCCCTTCCTGTCTCTTTTGCTTCCTAGTCACTGAAAGGTTCAGGCATTATGCTGGCCTGCCCCTGTTACCCTCTGTTCCCCTCTCTCTGTTTCCCCCGCTCTGTTTCCTCTCATCTTTCTTTCTACTCTCTCTCACCTATGTGCTCTCTCTATGGCGACCGGCCATGGCGGTCAGCCATTTACCCCTGTTCCTCTTCTTAGTCTCCCCATTCTGCCGGGCCTTATAATAAACTTATAGTCAATATGTCTGTCTCAGCATTTTTCTTCTTTTTAAACAAAAGAATAACATTTTGGCACCCAACGTTGGGCAGAATGGGGAGACTAAAAAGAGGAACAGAGTAATGGCTTACCGCCATGGCCGGTCGCCATAGAGAGACAGAGCGAGAGCATAGGTGGGAGACAGAGTACAGAGAAAGCAGAGACAAAGCAGAGCAGGGAAACAGAGGAAACAGAGAGCGTAAATGGGCAGGGACCTGTCTTTTAAAGGGGTCCTCTGTATCTGCGTACAGACTTAGTTCCCATGGAACCTTGGGCTGACCAGGGTACTGCCTGTTCCACCAGGTAACAGGGGCAGGCCAGCATAATGCCTGAACCTTTCAGTCACCAGGAAGAGTGACATGCCCCCAAGATGGTGAAATGCCTTGTCCAAACAACCATGAACTGAAACCTCTTAAAGTATAAACCAAAATAAACCTAATCTTTCTTATGAGTTGATTTATCTCAGGTGTTTGTTACATCAAGGAAAAACTATAGTCTCATTTCTATAAATTACAACAAAGAATTTGATGAAGTTATTTAATTAAGACCTGAGCAAAAATTAGTGAAGGGAAGGGCAATAATCATTTTAAGCTTTTAAATAAATAAATTAGCCCATAAGTAATAGGGCCATAAAAGAACATTCTGAAATGCTAAAATGAACATAATTAACCTAAATAAACCCTAACAACCCATTCTAATACATGACATTTAATTAAAAGCAGACGCACACCAAAACAATGACTCAATGATAAAAGCTGCTGTCTATATGTTCCACAAACATATAAAAGCTTATCTATTCTAATTGCTAAACCTTAATAATTTAGCAAAAATATGCATAAATCAACAGTAACACTGAAAAGAAATTTTTTGCTGTTGGACATCCCAGTCATTATGAACTAAGATGTCATTCTGAGAAGATGCTGCAAACAAGCTGGGCCTGGCAGTGCCGGGCTGCAATCCTGGCTGCATCAAGGCCAGGCGCACTCCAAGGCGCACTCAGGCTACAGATGAGTTTGAGATAGCCTTGACGAGTAAAACCTTGTCTCAAAAAACTACAACAAATATCAGGCAGTGGGGACACACACCTTTAATCTCAGCACGCTGAAGGAAGAGGCAGACAGATCGCTCTGAGTTCAAAGACAGCCTGGTTTATAGAATGAGTTCCAGGGCAGCCAGGGCTACAAAGAGAAACCCTGTCTTAGGGGGTAAAAAATAAATAGAAAAAGGGCTGAAGACACAGCTTAGTGGTAGAGGGCAGAGTGCTTATCAACCATGTGCAAGGTCCTACATTCAATGGCAAGAACCTAAAAAACAAAAGCACCAACAACCACACACACACACACACACACACACACACAGAGCTAAAAAAAAAAAAAAAAAAAAAAAAAAAACAGGAAAGACTAATTATTTTACTACACCAAGACTCTTTCTTTTACTACATCAATATTGCTTGTACTGTTAAAATTGATGATTCAGTTGGCTTGTAACCAATATGTGATAAAATAATAAGACACTTCTCACCCTTTTGTTAACAAATTGAAACTCCTTACAGCAAACTTCTATCAAAAAGAAGCGTGGTGGTGGTGGTAGTGGTGGTGGTGGTGGTGGTGGTGGTGGTGGTGGTTGTTGTTGTTGAGGGGGAAGTTGAGACAGTGTTTATCTTTTTAGCTCTGGATGCCCTGGAACTCACTCTGAGACCAGGCTGGGCTCAAACTCCTTTAATCCCAGCAAAATTCTTAATGGAAGTGAATGAAATATTTCATCAAAGTCCACACCAAGACCATCAGTGTTTTCACCAACATAATTTGAAAAACAAAGATAAAGAACTTGCCCCCATTGTGGATAAGAGAAAAATTCCTATCTAGCACAGCTGCTGTTAAGAGCTTCTGTAGACTTCTACAGAGATATGGATGTGTGTAAATGGGCAAGAAGATAGGACAGTCCTCCAGAAAAGCCACCAGCCTTAGAAAAGTCAGGTCCAAGAGGGATTAAAGTCTGGCTTGACATTCACCACAAATCGCACCCTCTAGGAACTTCCATTAATTCAAAAGTATCAGAACACCATGGACTGAAACAGTCAAGGCCAGGTCATGGAGCATCCAGCACTGTAAAGGTCCTTCTAAGATTAGTATCAAAGAAGTCATTTTCTTTCTCACCAGGTAAAAGAAACAAAACAAAGCTATAATCAATCAAAATATCACTTCAAAACCTTTATGGAACACCTAACTTTACAAATCTTCAAGTCTGTGTCACATAGATTTCTCCTCTAAAATGAAATTCATAATCATCCTCTGAAGCTAAGAAAGCAATCTCTCATTATCATTTCAACACAATTCCAATACTGATTTCTTTCCACCGCATTTCTTGCTTTGGTTCAAAGGGCAGAAATACACACATAATAGCCATCTACCATTTCAAAAACTGCAGGAAGAGAACTAGCTAGGGTTCCCCTGCAAGGGCTTGAGAATCCTGAGGGGTGTTTGTACCATGCCATATGCAGAGAGAAGAGAGCTTCGGTATCTTTGCAGGAGTGAGACTTTGCACAGGCTGCTCTTACCAGCATGTCAGTGGCACTAAGGTAGTGCTTGCTGGCCATGCACTGTTCCAGTTTTTGAGGCACTTGCTTGATGTTCTCAATTTCATCCAGCAGGTTCAGTACATGCTTATGCTCAATTCCTTCAATCCACAGTTTACGAAGCTCATCCCGTTTGCAGTGCAACAGCATCTTACAGGAAAGGAGATTCTCTTTTACCTACAATAAAACATGTTGGATCTTCAGTCAATTCAAAATCTTGCCAGCCTAAACCACTATCCTGGTTAGTATCCCTTAGTGGTCCTGTGTGTGTAACACTTCCTAATTCCCTCCCACTTATTTCCCTTGGTTGATCCCCTTGCTAAATTCTAATCCTGATTCTGGTCACTTGGCTGCATCACTAACTCTCTGTGTTTCTATTTTCTCTCCCATGAAACGAGAAAACCACTTCTAGCATACCTTTGAGTGAACCTAGAAATAATTACAATGGATATTGGAACTCTGAAAATCCGAGGCACCATACAAATGTGGACCCACCCTAATGGGAATGATCAGTAAGAGTTCTAGTATTCCTTCACCAGTTCCCCCTGCAGCTGAAAGCTACAGGACCCATGCTTACAGGTATAGAACTCCAACCCATTTATTACCAAGGATCTCAGTGCTCTTCCCAAATGGCCACAATAAAATTAGAGCCAACCTTGGAAAAGGAGTAAGCACATGTAGAGATAATCTCAAAGACACATGACAGACTTTTTAAGCATCATTCAGTAAATTTGATATTAGATAATCTACAGCATTCTATAAATCTAACATTCTAACTGCTGCAGATGCAAAATATGATTAAAGGTAGCAAAGTATTGGGAGAAAGGGGATTGGGAAATGGACATTAATCACAATCATATCATAAAAGTTTCATTTTCTACCCTATAAAATTCTCAATGTTTCAAACATGGAAAGGGAATTTTTAAAAATGATACGGTGTCATGTAGCTCGGGCTGGCTCAAACCCACTGGCCTTGACCTGGTGATCCTACTGTCTCCTGCTCCCTAGCACTAGGCCTCAAGCACATGCTGCCACACTTGAGTTTTTGCTGGGAGATTTTTAAATTCCATTATCATCTACAAATCACATAACTGCTTTCAAACACTGTTGACAGTCCTAGCATATGCTTCTATATGGAGCTCAACATTTGTTTAGTTTTGTCTCTATTTCCCCTGAGGTGACTGCAACTCTGGTGTAGACTTGGTGCATTCTGACAGCCATGTACACTTACATGATCCAAACTGCCAATAGTATGAGGCATGCCCATGACCCTAGAGAGTCTGTGTGTCTGTTTCTCTTGAAGAACTGTATTCTTTCTCAGTGAGAATATTTTAAGGATGAACATACTACTGACACTGTGCTTTTGACTACTGTAAAATGAAATTTCAGTATTTGTCTCACAAGCATGGAAAAGGTGAAGATAGACAGCTAAGGCCAGAAAGTCTCTTGAGAAAACAACTACTCTGAATTCATAACATCTAAGTCCATTTTCTATGTTATAGGTAAGAAGAATTTGTGATGTCCTTTCAGAAGCATGGTGGTAAGACTCCATCAAGGGGGTAGAGAAAATCTGACAGAGATGGTTCTAGTTCTCACCATTGCTTCATGTACTTCCACCATGGTAAAAGCAAAGAGATTCTTTATAAACAGGACATCAAGAAAAAAAGAACAGAAGAGGGATGCGCAAACAGAAAACCACAGAACAATTCTAGAAGCTAGCCAGAAGATGGATAGTGGAAGTTAGCAAACCATGAAAGCCTGGGTGCCTCGGCCTGGAGTGGGTTTTGCTATACTGAAGGTGCAGGACATGGAAAGCCAGAGTAAAGAATTCAGACTCCCCATAGGGATATTTTGTGGACCAGCATCCCATCCCATCAAGCCACATGAGCAGTTGAGTCCTTCTGCCAGCAATTGCCAAAGCTGGACAACTGGAAAGGATTTGGCTCAAGGAATGGTAGGTATGGCTGAAGGGTGAGATGCACTGAAGAAAAACAAGAGGAAGTAGTCAAAGGGGAGCTAGGACTATCAACCAGCATGATCCTTAGGACCTCAGGGCCTTTAGCACTGTCTATGATTCAACTCCAATAACATTGACAGCTCCCTCTCAGCACCAACCACAGAAAGTAAGGGTGCTCCATCAGGGAACTCAATGGCAGTCAAGCCTTCTTTGAGACCCTTCTTAGAGGAAGAGGGAGAAAGTAGTGACACAGGAAAGGGGAGGAGATGGTGACAGCTAGAAATTCTGAGGAACAGAGCAATAGACAGCAGAAAAAAGTGAGAGCAAGAAGTGGTGGGGTATGAAATACAGTGTAGACTGTGTAACTTAAGTATTAGGAAAGCTGAGGCAGGAGGAGCCTAAGTTTGAGGCCAGCCTGGACTACAATAGCCAAGTTTGAAGTTAGCCTGGGCTACATAGGAGGAGTGAATTCTCTGACACAATAGTAACAAATTCAAATAGAAAAAAAACAAATTTACTGACATATAATATCAGAATATATGCATATTACTGCATGAAAATTAAACCTCAGTAAAGATGAGGAATAAAACATTGAAGGAAATAATATAAAACCAGGGTAGGGGATATGACTTTAAACCCAGAATTCTGGAGGCAGAGGCAGGCAGATCTCTGTGAGTTCAAGGCCAGTCTGATCTACATAATAAGTTCTAGGATAGCCAGGACTACATAGACAGACAGGGCTGTCTCCAACAACAACAATAACAATAATAATAAATGAATGGGAGGGAGGGTGACGGTACCACACAAACTCGCATGTGACAATTTTCAAAAGCCAAACTCAGAAGAGAGGAAAATGACAGTTACCAGAGGATGGGACTGAAGAGCTGTTAGCGACAGGATACAAATTCTTAGTTAGATAACAGGAGAAAATTCAAGATGCTGACTGAAATTAACAGCAATGTGTCTTATACTTGAAAATTGCTAAGAGATGCTGTAATGGTTTTACTACAGAGAAATGATATCTATGTAAGGTGATGTACATATTAACTTGATGTAACCATTCCACAAGGTGTTCAAATTCCAAAATACCATGGTACATCCATAAATGTACATAATTTTTATTTATCAATAAATTTAAATAAGGTCTTTTTAATTGGGGGGTATGAAACAGGAACTCTGTCATAAAGGTACCAAACTCACATAAACATTTATTTCTCAAATCCATGTTCTATTTTTATAAATGTGATGACAGTATTTTCACTCTGTTATGTCTAATTTACAGGGATAATTAATATTGAAAAATTATATTATCCTGCTTCTATCATAAATAAACCCATGGAAAGCCAAGTTGTTAAATCGTATCATGCTTTGCCTCCTCAGAATTACAGTTAACTTGACATTTGCTCCAAATCATGTGTTCAGCAGCACCGAGAACTTCAGGCTCAATATACACAACTGTAAGTCACTCTAATTAGAGGACAGAAGAAAAGAAGAAAATAAAACAGGGCTCCAGAGACTACTGAAATAAGAGATGTGAGATGATATAGGTGGCGGAAAAGTAGAAATTTTTGTAACACAACTTTGGGACAAAGGAATGAAGAAAACTAACTTGGGCTTTAAAAATATACAAACTTGCCTCAGCTTTTGGAAGAGAAATAGCAGAAACACACTTAAGAGGGGCTGATAGATAACTGCTCAGGGAAAGACAGGAAGGTCATAATCTTTAAGACACAAAAGCAGAACAGTACTGAGTTCAAAACAAGAGAAATAAAAATGGTAAATTCCTCTGAAGGTGCTAACACCCATAATAAAGTACAGCACATGTGCAAGCATCTTAGGACACCTGTGGACCAGAAAGAACCTAAGAAGTTCTCTCTTGAGCAAGAAATGGTCACTAAAAATCAATATATCAATATCACTTAGTTTACAAGTACAAAATATTATTCTATCCCTTTTTGACGGTGGAAATAAATCTACATCTAAATGCTTTCATACACACATGACTGTGAGAAGGGTCCAACTGAGTTTGTCTTATAGAGTTTATAGAAAGTTTACTGAAAGAATAAACTTGAGAAACAACAGCCATGTTTAAATTACCCTCACATTTTTATTTTCCATGCTTCACCTTTAGTTTTTTTAACTTCCATTCTCAGGTTTAAAATTCTCTGAAAACCTCCTCTCAATTCATTCCAAGGGCAATCCCTTCCTTTTCAGCTGCTGGATGCAGACACAGATCAAGAAACCCTTGAGCTTTATGGTAAGATTGCCTCGAGGTTCCTATGACTGCAATAATGTACTTAAGACTACTGTTCTACATTTAAATTACAACTCTTGTTACTGGCCATTGTTTAGCATGTCCATTTCTGGAAACCTGAGGTTTTCTTCCCTTTCTCATACAAATAGTTAAGAATTTTCATTAACATTTAGTCTGTAAATAACATCTTACGAAAAATATGCTGTTCTCCTATGACATTCTTTGTATTAATTAAGGCTATTCTTCATCTTAATTCTACCTCTCAAGGTATACTCTCATATAAAAGTCAGAAGTCATGTTGGGTAAATGTTAAGTAATGAATGTTGCATTCCTAAATAATGGGGCCCCTAAGAACATCACTTGAATAATTATTCATAGCTCTTTCTAGTTATAGGCAAGAAAAGCAGGTTTTTATTATGGTATCTAATACCAAGAAAACAGCCAATAAAAAGTAAAATGTTGTGTCCATATGTATACCAGAAAGCCAAGTGTACATTCTGCTTTGTGAACCCTTCTTCTATGATAGGCATCAGACTACTTAATATGTTTAAAAAAATCTTCACTGAACTCACCTCGTCTTCCTCACATATCATGGAGAAACATCAACAAAGCATGGCATATCTGGTATGAGTTTTCAATCTGTATCAATTAATAGCCATCAACGTCAATGCCATTGTAACAGTCACCATGAGACTAGCAGAACCCATGGATTCTGAGGCATCTGGTTTTGGCCAATTTAACAGTGTATTTAATTACTCCAGAATTTTGTTTATTATCCATACTACTTGACCTGATTGGTCATATATGGTATTTCATTTACAATGATTATTTTTTAAACTATAAAAAACTTCCAAATGGACTTGGTCAATGTAAAATTTTCAATGTAAAATTTGAGAAGAAAATCAAACCCACCAGCATGTATTTATTCTGAAGGACATAGATTCTAAAAATATAACCTAAATGGATATATGGAAGTGACCTCAAAACGGAAGGCAATGCATAAATAAGAACACATCTCTGACTTGTTCCACCTTAAAATATATTCCTACATCATCAGATACAATATGCCTTTAAATATTAGCCACATTATGTTGTTACTATGTTCAAAACCTTACCACTTCCAAACGGCTAAAAATTATGCATAGCACATATTGCAAAATCTTCATTTATATGAGTCAAGTGTGCATCAGTACACTCGCTAAAAACTGGAGTCCATCTAATAACCTGATAGACCCTATGGCCGCAAGTCCCCTTTGCCACACCTCACACACCAGCACCTTCGTTTGTCTCCTATCACTCTCCTGACTCCTCACTTGGCTTTCAGCTCACCAGTGCTCTTGCTGCACCTATCTCTCCTTCCTCAAGAGTTCTATAACAGACTCTCTTCCTCATCCTCTTCAGATACTAGCCTTCCCTGGCCAACCTTGTTAAAAAAGCAAATCCCTAGTCATTTCCTTGCTTGTATTTTTCTTTTATTGCCATGTGGTCTGTTTGTTCTGATTAGAATGTAAACTAAAACTTAAATTGTCTGGGCAGAAATCTTTCACTTCTATACTCCAGAGCCTAGAATAACTATCTCTGCATGATAGTTTGGTCTCTATTGAAGAGATAAAGAGACTAAACAAACACTGGAATAATCTAGTTGTTTTTGTTTCTATCCTATCTTCATGTTTGTTCCATGAGGACAGGGAATGGTGTCTTCCACTTTTTATATCCACTAGTACCTAAAACAGAACCAAGAGCATGGCTGGCACTCAAGAGATGTGTTGATAGACTCAATCTTCTTCATATTCCTTCACTAGAGAACAGGAGGAAAACTTCAAGTCAGATCTGAGTATTTCCAACTTGCTGTGTGGCTCTAGAATAATGCAGCCTGATGGTGGCTGACTCATGCACATTTTCACCTGAGACAATTATCTACCTATCATTGGTATATAACCTGAATTGTGGGTAAAAAACCAACAATGAGATGGAAAGATGAGTGGGAAAACATTACTGCTTCTTTGGTCATTACAAAAAAAAAAATGGATGCTTAAGATACAAAATTATCAAAAAAAGGAATATAAACAAATTTACTTTCATTTTCCAGCATTTTTCCTTGCTTATTAATCAATTATGACAGTGTTCTTTGCAAAGCTTTCACCCTGTACTTCTTGTCCAAATACTGACACTGGATCAGGAGACATTTACTTTCTTGGCAAACTGGCATAATAAACACTTCTTTTGTTTTCTTTCTTTAGCTCTGACTTTAGTATACTGAAAGTAAGAATGGTACATAGAATAGTGTGTGGCTTCTATAAAATGCAAGACTCTCAAGATGAGACCCTTGTTTTCAGCACCAAGAACAAGCCGACACATTCTGTTGCCAACAATGATGCTGAGTGGTAGGACCAGGGTAATCACTGCTGACACCTCCCTGGAGATTAGGACAAATCCTTCCAGTCAGCCAAAGCCATCAGAGGTCCCTCACCCTTCCTCTCTTGAGCTTATTATACTGGGTCAAAATGGACTAGAGTTTGTTTTGCATAAGAGCAACTCATCTATAGCTTCATCTAGTTTCGCAGATAAATCCATAGGAGGAAACTACCATATTTAAAGGCAAAGAAATATAGTATTCCTTTCAAAAATCAGCCAGTTGTTTTCAAAATGCAAAGAGATTGCTTCAGGAAAGGTTAGGAGCTTACTGGCTCCGATGCAGGACTGTAAGAGGCTGAAAGTCACATCTGCAGTGTCTGAGAAGTATAATGTATGCACTGCTTACAAAATTATACCACAAGTTCTAGAGGACAAGAAAGAATGTAACACCTTGAGCACAGCTGTTCCTGGGCTGGAACAAGCTAGGGAGTCCTCCATATCTCACAGCCCAGATAGCAAATTCCACACCACAGTCTGCATGGGACATAATGTCCCCAAGGTGCTTGAGAGGCGGTTGCCAAAAGGGAGGCGAAGCATGTTGCTCTGCAGTTCTCACCCCAACATTACATAAGCAGAGATTTCTAGCCCTGTTGGTATTTGACATGTTGGGGTTCTGCATGTTTTATACTTATTTTTTAGGGGTGAAAAGCACTGCTTGAAAATTTCCTGGGGGAAAAAAAAAAAAAAATGACAGTAAGGGCTTTAGAGTCAGGGAGCCCTAAGTCCACATTCTAAATCTGTTGAGATAACAGATGCAATCATACCCTGGCAACAACAACAAAAAAGTCAGTGTTCAATACAGGTAGCAATTACTGTTACTTATCAAAACAGTACAAAAAAGTATTAAAGGAGTGATCCTCCAAATACACAGTCTAGAGGCTCAGGAAATGGCTCAGTGGGCAGTACCTGCTGCACAAGCATGGCTACGTGAGTTCAGATCTTTAGCAGACACATAAAAGCTGGGCATGGTGGTATATGCCAGTAACCCCGGTGCCAGATGGACAAAGACAAGTAAAGTCATGAAATTTGCTGGGAGGCCAGTGTAGCTGAATCAGGGAGCCCAGAAAACTATCGATTATAAAGTCGGGGCCCAAAAAATTATCGATTATAAAGTATTGGGGTCCAAACTTCTGAATCTTCCATAGTCTTTCAAATGTCCGACTAATCACTGCCGCCAGATGGCTTGGCCTCAGTGGAGAAAGTCTCCTAGTTTGCATAACAACAGACCTAGGCCCAGGGGGTGCCAGTACCTATCCAGGGAACTTGCTTAAGTGCCCAGAGACTGTTTAGGTGCCTCTTGAATTAAAAGAATTACTTGATGTCAGCTATATACATGATAGTAGATGCCTTCTGCAGTCGCCCCCACTATTGGAAAGCCATATAGGAGGATGCTTGAATAAACCAGAGACTCCAGTTTCCAGCAGGGACTGAGAGACCTCCTGAAATGACAAGATGCCTGTGTCTGGGCTTTATCACTGTTGGATAGCTAGGAGTTTCCAGATCCAACACCCCCCAACTCAGGGATGGACCCAGGGCCATTTGGCTGGCTCTGATCTCAGTCCCAGAGACATCAGTTCTGAATAGATAGCCTTTGTAGCATGGGACTGATATAAGCCGGCCCCCGGCACAGATACAGTGAGATCTTGTCTCAAAAAAAAAAAAAAAAAAAAAAAAAAAAAGAAAGAAAGAAAGTAGGAAATAATGCAGGAAGATACCCAATGCTGACCTCTGGCCTCCATACACAGATACATGCACACACATGCACACCTGTACACATATGTGCATATGTATACACACACACACACACACACACACAATAAAAAAATAAAAATACATAGCTAGGAACTACAAAAGTTGGATGTGATGGTATGCAGTCTTTTGTTTTATTTTATCTTATAGATGTTGGCCAAATACAAAAAAAGCACCACTTATAAATTCACTTTGTCCTTCAGGTACTAAAGGCAGGGTACTCAGAAAACTATAGCTTTTCAAAATTCCATAAGCTGTCTTTATGAATCACTGGTCAGGGGCCATTAGGCACTACTGTGGCACAGCTGCAAACCACACCTGTAAAGGAAGGGACAATTGCCAGACAGGAGGGAAGGAGGCTCACCTGCTTGATTTTATTCCGAGAGTTAGTGATACGCTCTGTGATGCTCTGGTAAGTTCGAATGGCCGTTGTCAATTCTGTGTAGTGTTGAACGATCAATTCATCCAGGTCACGGTCGCACTTCTCATAGGCTTCTTCAAGGCGACCTTTCTCATTTTCTCTGTCCTCAACATCATCACTAGTAGACAGAGTCCTGGTGAAGACAGAATTTATGAAGCCATGTATGTGGCCATGTCAAACTTCAAAGCAACAATCAGAAGAACAGTATCCAGTCAATACAGAATCACATTCATACACAAACAAGGAAATGACCTGAGTTACCAGAAGATACAAAATAACCTTCAAGGCTGGTTCCAACACGCAGCAAAGTGCATGCACAGGTTGCCTAGCCACAGAGCCCACCCTTCATCTACCCTCTTGACGCCTGAAATTACATTAATCAGCACAGATCGCATGGATACGACGGAAGCTCAGCAGCTCTTGACTGGTAAGAATCATGATAATTCCTAACAGGTCCATTCTTCTTACAACTCTGCCTAACAAAACCTACAAAACATCTAGAAAAAGGTCCCTTCTCCTGCCCAGGACACTGACCCATAAAGCTGAGATTCAAAGACACTTGGTCATCTGTGGAACCAAAGGCACAGTACATGCTACTGCAGCTGTGTTTGTGGGCCACATGATGGAGCTGAAGCTGCCCACCCCTCAAGACTTCTTGCTAAGGGAGAAAATAAATATCACTGTTTAAGTCACTTCTGGGTATCCCTCTTTCATATGTGGCTGAAGTATACTAAGATAAAATTTCTCTCAGCAATGGACCACCTTCTAAAGAGCTCGTGTGAATGGCCTGAAATAGGAACAGAGCCCCCAGCAGCCTGGGGATAAGGTCACGTTAATTCTAAAATCTGTTACAACAGCAATAACCCATGCTGCACTACAAGACAGAGGCGGCATTCACTATTCTTCAAACAGTACCAACAAGATTGATAGGAATCAACAATAACCAGACAATGAGATAGGTACACTTATTAAAAATCTTTCAATAACTCAGTTTGATACATGGGCCACAGATCTTTGTTTCCTCCATTATCTTTCTTGGATAATTTTTTTTAATTTAGTATTATAATAAAGAAACCTTTTTCTCTTATCTGCTCCCTGTGGTAATTTAGAGTTTCATTAAATTCCCTCAGATTTGTCAGCTTATACATTCAACTTAGTTTATTTCATTTATCTTTTTTAATTTAGGGAGGGGGATATTTTAGGCTCTCAATGATGGATGCAATCAATTATAAGTCCATCATTAGAACTGCTTTCAAAGACAGTCTGTCAGCAAATCAATCACGTACCCACTTCCTGACACTTTCAAGCAAAATACTGTATAGCAGTCTTCTCCAAACTGTCATTCAGAGCAAGGGGTCTTAATTCATGAGCCACACAATATATAAAACTTCTTTTTCAATTTAGAGGGAAATTCAAGAGGCCTGTCCGTGACTTCAATGTACCTTCCAAAATGAATTCTGTAAATGTGTTAGGGATGCCAAGAGATCAAGTGTTGCATGAAATGAAACAGTACTGGGAGCTATGAAGGGCAGTACCAGGCCAGACCCTATTTCCTCATCTGTAAACCTGTGATCCTAAGCCAGATGAGTTCCAATTCAGGTAGAGAACACACAAGTATTTAACTACTAAAGTAAATCTCAAAGGGAGAGACACAAAAATCACCCTCAATATTTGGTTCAGAATATCTTAGCATGTCTCTCTGTTGTTTTTATGATATATAACTTTGCTCTTTAAATCCGAAACCTTCCAGGATATTAATCTAAAGAGCAATCCAAAATTTCCTTCCAAATTATCAACTGTCCCATTGGTAACAATCTCTGGATATTTTACTCCATCACTTCTACAGTGCTACACAGCATGAGCCTGCCATTTCCACAGTGCCTTCCACATTCCCCTTCCCCCTCACATACACACTGCCATTTGTGGAAGGAAACATGCCAAACCTCTCACACTGTTTACCTTAACTAGTCAGAATTACCATTAAGGAAAATGTCAGGCTCAGGAAGGACACCTTCTCTGGCATGAGCTGTCACTGCAATGCATTACTGGATCATTAGGAGTTACTTAGGAAAGAGAAAGGGTTACTAAAACGAAGATTAGGCGTAAATTGAGTCCACAGGGGATATTTTCTTCTATTTTCATTTCCAGAGGAAATATTTACAGAAGAAGTACCCTGTGCAAGTTTGACTCACACTGAAAGTTCATCCTCTTCCTTTTGATGTAACCTGGGATGAATGACAGCTCGTCCATCTTTAGTCAAACACATAAAACTCTAAAAATACAGCTTGTTACAGTATTTTTTAATTAGTGAAGGGAAAGGCAGTAAGACAATGAAACTAATGAAGACCTCTAAAATTTAGAGAGACTCACAATGTAAGAAACCAGCTTTATTCGGCACTTTATCGAGTATGTGTCCACTCCCCCGGAGTGGGGCCTCTTGTTATCTTCCTTTCCACACTAGAAGCAGCTGAGCTTTGAAGAGATTAATTTGCCCACCTCACACAATTAGAATAAGAGATCCTAGAAGGACTGAAAACCCACGTCGGCCTGCTTATGGATTAGGCTTTAAACAGCTTCGGAGTAATTAAAATCTATCTCTGAACTCCACCTAGGTTGAGCTCCTTATTCCAACACAACTCCTACCCAGTTTCACAGCATGGAAGTTTGCATGTGCTGACATGTTAATGACAAATGGTGTGGGGTTTAGAAGGCTATTTCCAAAACAAAGAGATATTATATACCACAAGACAGGCACAATCATTCTGAACTACATTGTGTTTGTTCTTCCCAGGTTTTAGTTTGGAGGGGTTTTTGTCTTTGTTTTGAGGGTTGTTTTATTTGTTTTCATTTTCTAAGATAGGGGCTTGCTAGCCAGCTCAAGCTGGCCTACCAATTATCATGCAGCCAAGACTGACCTATATGGTCCTCCTGCCTCTGCCCCCCAAGTGTTAACGCTCAAGCATCACCACACCTGGCACTACAATGCAGTCTTAGTGAAAAAATGATCTATGATCTGGTGGACAGTCATTGCTGATGAGACATGTTTCACATGTTAAACATTAATACTAAGCCCAGAAATGTATACATCCCCCATTGCCCTGTGTCTAGAACATGGGGAAGGCGGTAAATATGAGGCCTGGAGAACAAACAGAAGCAATGCAGTGGTCACATAGTAAGTACAGTCTCTGATAGCCTTAACATAGTACAGTGAACCTGACAGTATCACGACCCTTTATTTGATACATGAGCAGAGGTCCAGAGATGGGAGTATTTGCATACATGCACACAGCTAATGGAATCTGAGCTGGAATTAAAGCTGAATACACTTGAAACCAAAGCCCAGTCTCTTTCTACCATATATAGTAATTGCTATTCTTCCTACCTCAATCCCAAACTGAGGACTTCACCCTAATCATGTGACAGCTCACCAATATTTCTTTCTTTCTTTTTTTTCCAGGGGGAGGAGGGGAAGGGAGAAGGGTGGGTTTGAAACAGGGTTTCCCTGGGCATCTCTGGCTGTCCTGGAACTCACTCTCTACAGAGTGACCTTGAACTCACAGAGATCTGCCTGCCTCTGCCCACTACACTGGGATTAAAGGTGTGTGCCATCACCACCCAGCTTGTTTCTTTTTTTCTTTTGAAGCAATGCTGCTGGACCTGACAAAAAGGTTAAAAAATAATAATAATAACAAAAACAAAAAGGCAGAAGCAAAGGACAATGAGTTAGGTTGACACTCCAAGATGCATTCAATTACACAGCCACTCTTTAGATTCTGCCCATATTTCATGTAAATCTTGATTATAATTTACAAACTGCTGGGGAATACAAAAGGGTAAGCTAGACTGCAGTGACAATGGACACAGAGATGTTCCCGGATCACTAAGAATTTTTTACTAAGACAGCTCTGGTATTTTACATGATGAATTACATCTCTAAACATGACTAATTAATCCCCAGAAAGGAATGTGTTTATCTAACAGGCTAAAGGTCCACCAAATCCTTCTAGCAGGAACAAGGATGGTGGATGGGGCCAGTGAATTCACAAGTCACCAGCTCCTGGAGAGTCCCACAGACAAGCACTAAAACACGGGATAAAGATCCAGAGACTGAAAATGGAATCCCATGGTTCCTTTTATTTTCTTCTTTTAAATAGCAGCTTCAGTCTTTCAGTTGCCAGACAAATGTCGTGAAAGGAAAATGAGCACTCACCATCAGCAGCTCCTTCCATGGAGAAATCCTGTTCTCGCTATGGACTTTAGCAGAGTAATGGAGTCCAGACACACTCAAGAGCATAAAAGTCAATGCTCTTGTTTTAATTAAAAGATCAAAGGAAGTGCAAACGGGAGGGAAAGCAAGCGCAACTATGAAAATCTGGTTACTCACCAAGACAGCCCATCACTCACTGAAGCCAGAACTTTCAATCAAAGACAGAGGAAAAGAAAGAAAGAATTAAACAACCAAATCTAGACTGCTGCCGGAAACACAACAAACCCTTCTTTGGACACTCACCATGCACATCACACAGAGGCGTTCAGAGTTTGCAGAAGGAGCTCTGTGGGACAACACTTGCCCAGCATGTTCAGGGTCCTGGGTTCAGTACACAACAGTGCACAAAAAAGTTCACTTTTCTTTCCCCACACCACTACTTATGCACAAAGTTCAGCATATTAGCTGGGTGTGGCAGCCCACGCCTTAAATCCCAACATTCAGAAGCCAGGGCTACATAGAGAGAGATGGTCAAAAATAAAAAATAAATGTAGAATATGCAAGTTTATAAATTGAGTTAGGTATAGTAATGTCAACACTTAACGAGGTGGAGACAGGAGGATCAGGAGTTGAAGCCATCCTCAGCTACAAAGTAAATTTGTGGCCAACCTGGGTTATAGGAGACCATCTCAAAACAAAGCAAGAAAAGAAAACCACAAGAAGTATCTGCAAACTCAAATAGGGCTTTGCAGTGGGGCAAGCCAGCATTGTCTTCTAATCCTAGACACTTAGAGACTAAGGCAGGAGCATCAACACTCGAGGTTAGCCTGAGCTAACAGTGAGGCCCTGGCTTAGAAACAGAAAATCTTAGTAAACAGAGACAAATCGAACTCTGCAACCCCAGTGAGGTCCTCAACTTCTCTGGGTGTGATTTCCTTGTAAGAAGCCAGAGAGTAAAAACACCTGCCTCTCCAGGGTGCTTTAAGGACTGAAGAAGTGTGGGAATGAGCTGTGCAAAATATAAAGCAATATAGAAATGCAGAGTCACAGCATTAGAATCAAAATTAAAAAAAAATCTATGAATCCCAACCACTGTTAGCCCAAAACCCTTCAAGCTCCCCACCCAGAAGTTCCTATAGATCTATTAGGAAAACACCTGTTATCTAGATTCTTACAGTGCCTGGCACATTAAATGTTTAGTGAAAGCTCCATCATCTGCAGCAGCAAGATGCAGGATGTGGAAGGTCATACAGGGCAGCTCTGGCCTGGGATGACTGCGGTGGGATAGTCTCATTCACTGGAGGTCACACATGCTCATAAACGCCTGAAAGGAAATCTGGTGGCCGGCCCAATCCACATTTACTAAGCACCACCATTACTTACCATCCAGGTCCGAGTGGCTAGACACACAGCAGTAAGGAACCCAGCCCTCCCTCAAGAGCTAACATTTCAGTGTGGAGGGGCAGGCCACAAGTAGGGAGGTAGAGAAGCAAGTGCAGGAGGCAGGAGCTGCGGTACAGCAGAGACAAAAATGGCCTCCTCCTGCAAGGGCACAAAAAGGAGGCGTGTGAATAGTGCCTCTGTGAAGACGCCCTCTGAGGGGAAGCTGTTCTAGGGAGGACAGAAGATGCTCGGGACATGAAGGAAAAGGACTTCAAACTGTTAAGGAAACAGCAAGGAGATCACTGTGGCTACTGACTGCTAGGGTAGCAGTGAAGGAGGGGAGCTTAGGAGCCAGGCCAGACACACATCTGTGGGCTTTTACTCTGGGTGATCACTGAAGCCACTACTTTCGGTGATAACTTATCAGCCAGTGTTTTGTGGTGACAGACAGTAACCACATTTACACTAGTTTCATTTTAATTATATCTCATCTCTTTCAAAAAGCAAGTATCAGATGTTTTCTCTAAGAATATAGTAAAATATACAGAGCATCATTATATAAATGTAAAATATAAGTAGATCACATGGCCACACAGAGTTCACAGAAAATGAGTTTCTAATCTACATTTGAGCTTCCAAGCAGCCAAAACAAAACTTTCTAATTCTCAGACTGGAGAGATGACTCAGCAGTTAAGAGCACTGGCTGCTCTTCCAGAGGTCCTGAGTTCAATTCCCAGCAACCACATAGTGGCTCACAACCATCTGTTATGAGATCTGGTGCCCTCTTCTGGGGTGCAGATATACATGCAGGTAGGACACAGTATACATAATAAATAATCTTTAAAAAAAAAAAAGTTCTAATTCTCATTTTCTAAAAGATAGACTCCTTTACACAGGCCAAATTTTTATTTAAAACATTATGAGAGAAAAAAACAATATGGGAGACATTTTACAAAGATGTGCTCAACAATTTCTGAAAACAAGGTAACAAGCTTTACATCAACATCTCTTCAAGAGCATAATAAAAAATGAACTCCATCTTTTGAAAAATGGATATAATGCAAGTATATAGCCTCCCAATGATTTTTTTTCATTCTAATCTAAGGAGAATTTAGAGAAGTTATAGAACTAGGTGAGTCAGATCATCTTAGCAAATCTTTCAACAGCTGAGGCCACTGCCTAGCAGTTCTCTGCAGTGTAGAGCACACATGTTGGTATCAATATTGATGCAAGACTGGTAACCATCACAAAACAGCGTGACAGTGCCGAATGTAACAGCAATCACTCATGCGTGAGCCTCCAGGTTACCTGTCTGCAGATGACAGACTCCTGCTCTGCAAGCTTAGAGTATTTTAACACAGTGATAAAGGGACCTAGCTCAGTTACAAACTGAACTGTGCACCTTCCAAATGCTTTTTTCTTTTTCTTTTTCTTTTTATGATGGCATGTCAATTCTCTACTTGGACTAGGTTTAGAGATGGCAAACAGAGGAGGTGATGAAATTCAGCAAGATCAGGAAAGCCTCAGCTAGGAGTACTGTTCTTGTGAGAAAATCGGGAGACAGAAGGAATCCTGTCCACACAATCAGAGCGTAGGTCCCCATGGGGACAAAGCAAGGAGGTGGTCATCTACATGCCAAGAAGAGAGGCTTTGCCAACAACCCATCCTGATGGTGCTTTGATCTTGGACTCACAACATCCAGAGGGTGAGAAGGTATACATTTCTTTTGCTTAAGCCATCCAAATAGGTGTGCTGGGATGGCTGCTTAAGCAGAAAGCTACGCTCACTGCCTCAGAAGGCAAAGGCAAATATTATTTCAGTTGCTTAAATTCACTCTCTGTTTCTTGTTAGTTTATCTGGGGTTTGGAAGTGTGGAGTTGCAGGGGAGGAGGATTGTTGTTGGTGATTTGGTTTTGGTTTGGTTTGGTTTGAGACAGGGTCTCTCTATATAGTCAGGAGACATAGACAATTCCTAATTTTCTGCTCTAGCTGCCCAAGTCCACAGATTGAAGATGTGCACCACCAGGCTCAACTTGGTTAGTTAAATTCTCAAGGCAAATGTTGTCAATCAGCATAAACAACACACAGTTCTTGACAAATATACATGAAGAATTAACTACAACTAATGCAATCCACGATGGTTAATATACTTGTTACAAGAAATAAAAATATACACCTAAATTTCAGTAACTCCTTCAGAATGATTAAGAACTGAGCCATGGTTTTTTTCCCAGATTTTTTTTACTTAAATTAGAAACATTGTTTTACATGACAATCCCAGTTCCCTCTCCCTCCTGTCCTCCCCTACCACCACCCCCAACTAAAACCCTACCTATCACATATCCTTTCTGCTCTCCTTGGATGGTGAGGCCTTCCATAGGGTGTCATCAGAGTCTATTGTATCCTTTGGGATAGGGCCTAGGCCCACCCCTGTGTGTCTTGGCTGAGCCATGTTTTCTGAAAGCTGATAATGGGCTTACCTGTCTAGTAAGGGCATTCCTTGTTAGCCTACACTGGCCTCTCTTCTAAAAATAATAAAGACTAAGAAAACAATTAATGGGGCTGAAGAGATGCCTCAGAGGTTAAGAGCACACTGACTGCTCCTCCAGGTCTTAAATTCAATTCCCAGCAACCACATGGTGGCTTATAACCATCTATAATGGGATCTGATGCCCTCTTGTGTCATTCAGGCAAACATGCAGGCAGAACACTGTATAGAATACATACATGTGCATATATAATATATATATATATATATATATATATATATATATATCCCTTCAAGCAACTAAGAAAAACTAATTACAAGTACATATACAAAAATTGCTAATCAGCAAATGACAAAGCACCATCTACAAAAGGAATCAAGTCCTCCATTACCCCATTTCTGAGAAGTACTCCATGTAGGCCTAGGACATCAGCCAGATGTTTCAAGGTCCCTGTGCTTCTAATCATCAAGAACCTCAACCCCACCACTAGGAATATCTTCTCTCCAACACCAGAGCATAAGAAAGAACTGAACTTGAAGGTGGACTAGTTTCCAAGCCTCCAGAATGTGAAACCAAGTGCTTCACAACTGGTCTTTTCAGAGGAAATTATCCTTTTCTGTTAGTGATCCCACTAATGGCCAGAGGCCAGAGCTGATATGACCCTTCCAATGTCGATCGTGTTTTCTTCCCACACTGCCCGTTATATTATAAGCACTTGCTTCAAAGTACTAGAGTCACATTTTCTTTCCAAAAAAAAAAAAAAAAGAACCCAACCAATCTGACATCAAAATCCACCTACAGCCAGCAGGGGAACTACAGACAACAGCTCTAGGCATGAATAGAAAAACCCCAAAGCCATGAGGAAGAAGAGAGCCTGAAGGATACAAACCCTACACAGCTCAGTCTGAGCTCCCAGCTGATTATGCAAAGCAGGACACACTGCTACACTTCCTAGATGGTGAAGCATCTGTAACTGCTTCCAGGGAACTTTCAAAATAGGAGGCCCTCATCAGGAATCTGGGAGTGAATAAAGGATGACATGTGAAAGAAATGCTAGAGATGTGTATCATCACATAATCACACAAGAAACACTCTACTCAAAGCAGAAGCAAATCGACACCTCGCTTTCAAATCGGATTTTATTCTATTCAATTATATATTGTGACGCCTTGATTCTTAATTATGGCTTATTAGAGCCTATGAAATACAGGATAATCCCATCCTGATAGCAATTCACAAGGACAAGTCCCTCTGAAAAAGTTTTCTCATGCATATGAACATCCCTTAACAGCACAGAGAGACTTGTGTAGCCTCAAGTGACAGCAAACAATGTCTGCTTTAGAGTCAGTTGAAAACTCACTAGTGTCTGGCTTCAGACAGCACTTAGAGCCAATTACTACACCCAACACGTGTGCCTATAGTGCTTCAATAGTGCAATTAACTCAGTTATGCTGAACAGTACTGGAGACCAAAAGCTATAAATTGCTTAGGCAACAAAGAAGGCCATTATCTAAAATTAAGTAAAATCACCCCATTCAGGAATAAAACTGAGCTTAAGGCTGACAAACTAAACTTAAAACGCCATCTCTCTCCCACTTCCTTAAGTCCAGCATCCCTCAGAAAGCACAGTCCATAGAGATCCTCACTTCCTGGTGAGTTCCTCACAGTGAGTTTTCATTTTCTGAAAGTTATTATGTAGTCAAATACATACTGGAAATTGGGGGGTAGGCTTCTAAAAAGCAAACATCCATGAGGCTTTAGAATAAGGGTGTCATGGAGAAATGACAAAATCTAAATTAGAGGTTCTCAGTCTTCCTAACTCTGTGACCCTTCAATACAGTTCCTCATGTTGTGGTGACCCGCTACCATAAAATTATTTTCTTTGCTACTTTATAATTGTAATTTTGCTACTATGAATTGTAATGTATATAAATATCTAGTATGCAGGATATTTCATATATGAACCCTGTGAAAGGGTTGGTCAACCCCAAAGGAGTCAAGACCTACAGGTTGAGAACCAATGATGTAAAGACAAAATCATACAGTGTCTCTGTGTTTACCAATCTGCTAAATAAACACTTTGTCTCCAGCCCCACATATGCATGTTTAATGGAAGTTTTTGACCACACACAAGAGTTACAAGACTTGTCAAAAGATCCCACCTTCAAGAGATAGTGCCACATTCCAACCTGGCCTCACCTATTCCTGAACTGGCTCTAACCCTGTCTTTTCCCCAACTACATTAGCAAAATCCCAGGCATCATTTGTATTGGTATATAGCTCATCATACAAATTATCATCTTAACAGCAATGCTTTGATTTTTTTAACTTTGTGTGCGTGCGTGCGTATTCACATTTGCCCGTGGCGCTAAAGTTACAGGCAGTTCTGAGCTGCCCAATATGGACTCCTAACTGCTGAGTCATCTCTCCACCCTGAGTAATATTCTTTTTTAAAAAGCACATTCACTGAAAGATGAAAAGCATAGCTCTATCACTATCTCAACTTTTAAAAAAGGTAACAATTTGAATTTGTTTCTTTTTATTTTATTTTATTTTATTAGTTCAAATTAGAAACAAGCTTGCTTCAGATGTCAATCCCTTCTCCCTCTCCCTCACCTCCCCACCAACATCCCACCTGCCCCTAGCCATCCCCCCTCCACTCCCCAGGCAGGATAAGGCTCTCAAAAGGGTCTCCCCAAAGTCTACCACATCTTCCTTGGCCAGGCCTAGGCCCTTCCCCATGTGTCCAGGTCAAGAGAGCATCCCTTCACAATGGATGGGCTCTCAAAATCCCCCCCCCTTTTTTTTAAGACCTTACATATTTAATACAGTGGAAAAAAATTAAGTTCAACATTTCTAGACCAATAAGGCTGTTAATTTTTGTATAATGCCAACTCAACACAGTAAACTGGGATACTTTTTCCAAAGTTGACAGCACAGCTAAAGTTTCCAAAAATTGAATTTGTTTCTTATATCTTATTTCCCCAATAAAGTATGTTGAAGGGCTACTCAAACTTTATTGTGCTTTTGGGTCATCTGTATAATTATAAAAATGCAGATTCATGTCAGAGGGGTCAGGCAGTGCCTGAGACAATGCATTCCTAATAAGCTTTAAAGGTTGATTTTTGGATATAAAATAATGTGAATGACAATTCCTGGAAATAAATTGTGTCTACAAAGACTGATTGACTGATTAAAAGTGCAATGATACAGAGAGACTGGAATGTTGTGTGTCCAGAGACTAAATACCTTGTCTTGGGCTAGTGTTAGCCCCTAGAACTGGCCTTCCTTGCCCACCTCTGTGTAAGAACATTAACTAATTGATAAAAAAAAAAAAAAACTATGAAATCTACTGGCTTAGCAGACCAATAGTGTCCACCAACCAAAAGCTAAAAACTTCATCAAATAGCGTCTTGGGCCTATAAAAAAGCCTCCCCCATCTTGCTGTAACTGACTCTCTTATGTACCTACCATGTATTTTAAACTTCCCTTGGTTTTATGACTTTCTTTATTTCATAAAACTTTGAAACACGTTGAAACATGGAATCTGGGGACACCTAAATCTGTGTTCCCAGGCCATGGTCCCTCAAAATGACTGCAGAATAAACTATTTCGTATTCTCTTTAAGATGAGAGCCGTGGTTTTTATGTCAAAGGCACTAAGTTTTAAATGCAAAACAATATCTTTTGAATTATGTCCTACATTACTTTTTGGACGGGCTTATAGTAACATGCAATTCAGAAAAAATTTCCATAAAAAAACTTGAAATGCATAATTATTTATATACACACTATCAAAGGTAACACAAAAGTATTCTTTTATTACTTTGTATTAAATTGTCAGTTCCCACTGTTTTCAAGGCTAAATTCCTAGCACATAAAAAGACTGGTTACAACTATAAGGATCAAGGTCATAACTCATTTCATAGCTTGAAAGCAGTTAACAAAATGTAAACAGCACCAGACTCAGACTGTTTGCAACAAAAAGCAGAACTTAACCATTGCAAACAACTGCCAAAAACCCCTAGCTCATAACAAAAGACTCTAAGGCCTGCCCAAAGAAAACCTGTGACCACATTAAACACCAGACCAACAACTTAAAACACGACTACTGCAAGTGGCAAAATAAAATAGAGCTATATCTTTAAAATGAAGAGCTGCAAGTATATACAGTCATTTCAAGGCATGTCTCAGAATAAAGGTTTAATGAGATACATGATAGGGGCTTGGAATTTAGCTCAGTGATAGGGACCTGTCTAGCAAGCACTAAGTTCTGGGTTTGGCCCCCAACTCTGAATCTGTTTGTTTTGTTGTATGATGAATTGGTCCCAGGCACAATGTCCTGGGTTTGATATCCAGCTGTGAATTAATTTATTTGTTGTGCAATGGATTGGACCAATGGCCTAAGACATGCCAGGCAAGTACTCTCAAATTTAGTAAAAGCCAAGTTTCTAACCAAAGATACTACTGACACTAGAAATGAAGAATTGAGCATCTGAATGCCTCTGTTCCAGCTTGTGCAAGGCGCTTTCATGTCTTGTCTCATTTCATGTTCCCCTGAAACCATACCATGTCTTCTAAACATTCTGTTTCATAAATGAGAAAGTAAGACTGAAAAAAATTTTAAAAATAAAAAAAAGAAAGTAAGACTGGGGACAGTGGGGGAGCTGAGTGATTAGAAGTTACAAAACTAGTTAAGTTTTTCTTATCTACCCTAAACCACACACTGAACCTCTCACCAAAGACTGTAACCAGACATATCTATAAAGGCATCTATAATACTTGATGGTGTCACACAATAATAAAACTACAATGCTCAAAGCTTTCAAGAAATTCCAACATTAACAATGACTTCTGAGGCTTTAGAAACCAAGACTGGTGTCTTAGTTGGATTTCTACTGCGGCAACACCAAGACCAAAAAGCAAATTGGGGAGGAATGGGTTTATTGGGTTTATACGTCTACATTGTAGTCTATCACTGAAGTCAGTACAGGAATTCAAACAGGGCAGCAACATAGAGTCAGGAGTTAATTCAGAGGCCATGGAGGGGTGGTGCTTACTACCTTGCTCATCATGACTTGCTAAACCTTCTTTCTTTCTTTCTTTCTTTCTTTCTTTCTTTCTTTCTTTCTTTTTTTCTGGTTTTTTGAGACGGAGTTTCTCTGCATAGCTTTGGAGCCTGTCCTGGAACTCGCTCTGTAGACTCGGCTGGCCTCTGCCTCCCCAAGTGCTGGGATTCAAGGTGTGCACCACCACTGCCAGGCTTCAACTTGCTTTGTTATAGAACAGAGAACCACCAGCCCAGGGATGGCCCCAACCACAATTAGCTGGGCTCTTGCCTATCAATCGCTAATTAAGAAAATGCTCCACAGGCTTGCCTACAGCCCAATCTTATGGAGGCATTTCCTCAATCAAGGTTTCCTCCTCCATCAGATGACTACAGTTTATGTCAACTTGACATAAATCTAGCCAGCACAACTCAGTTCAATATATTAATTCTGCACATACATCTAAAAAATGGAGAATTTTCTTCTCGTTTCCATAAATGCCATTATCAGCTGTCCCAGAACCTCCTGAAAGTTTGTTCTGTTTCCAAACAGAGTCTCATGTACCCCTTATCCCAAGTGCTACAGTTACAGGTATAGACCACCACACCTACTTTATCCTGGGGCTCTAACCCAGGGCTTTGTGCTAGGCAAGTACTCTACCAACTGAGCTCCATCTCCAGTCCTGACACTGTTTATCTCATAGCATCAAATCACTGAGGGAAACAAGGCTGAGGGAAACAAAGAGTAAGAAACCTAAACTATTTTTGCGATGAGCTCAGATGGAGAGAGATGGTTATAGGGACAGTAGCTATGCCTAACACAGCTCTTGGGATACAGCTCAAAAAAGAGTGGCCAAACTTTTCCTGCCACAAACTGTCACAAACCTCAAAGATCTCTGTTCAAAGCCCAGATCAAAGCCTAGACCCCTCAACAAACTTTACTTTGAATTAACTATGGGCTGACCAAAATATCCTCTACAGGAAGGAAGAAATTTTACAGGAGCCTACAATAAAGGATTTTCTATGTTTTTGAAATTCCAACTTCTGTGAAGACATAAAAGTTGATGAAAATGTGAGCCTCCAATGCCTTCAAACCTCCTTGACATCTGTAACCAGCCTGTCTGCAAAAGCTCTGCTCCAATGTTTCAATAAGGTCTCCTTAAGTCACAACCAGAGTCTGTCTCCCCAATTAAACTGGCTATTTGCAGGCTGATGTACAAAAAAGGCATAGTCAATGTTTAATTGGAAAGCAAATCACCTAACAGTAAGTGGTAGACACATTTCCCAATTAAAAATCTGACAAGAACTCACAAAAATAAAATAACATCTCTGAAATGCCATCTTCCTTCTTTCACAACTCCAATTTCACACCAAACAAAAGGTTGAAGTGGAGTAATCAGTAGGAAAGAAGATACAGGTGTGTGTGTGTGTGTGTGTGTGTGTGTGTGTCAGTAGGAAAAAAGAAGATATGGGTGGATGGGTGGGTGGGTGTGTGTGGGTGTGTTTAAAATGTCCAAACTGGACTCTGTCCACCCAATTAGGGCTGCTGTAAAGGGCCAGTGGTGACTTAAACCCAAAATCTACAGTTAGTGGCAGTCTCCAAAAGACCAAATCACATGCACTATCCCTCCTCACCAAAAGCCTTCCTGACAGACCTGAGGACCTCTAAACAGACACAAGAGTAGATCAATCCACACCTGACTGTCCTGAAATGTATTCAGGGTTTTTAAGTGATCAGATATTTTAATTTACATATCTTCTAAGTCTCTTTCTATGAAATATAAGATTGCAATTACACAGCCAGGTGCTGATGGTGCACCCCTTTAATCCTAGCACTCAGGAAGCAGAGGCAGGTGGATCTCTGTGAGTTCAAGGCCAGCCTGATCTACAAAGTGAGTTCCAGGACAGCCAGGGCTGCAAAGACCAACCCTGTTTCAAAAAAACCAAAACAAACAAAAAAAGACCACAAATGCACTGTATTTCTATTTTTTTTTATTTTAAATTGTCAATGACTAGTAAAACACTGACTCATTATCCAATTAGTTACTACCATGTTAGAAAATGGCAATGAGATCTGGCTGTGATGGAGCAGGCCTATACCGAGTGTCAGGAGGTATACTCAAAAGAATCAGAAGTGCAAGATTATCTGTGCCTATTTAGCAAGTTCAAGGCCAGTGTGAACTACATGCAACCCTGTCTCAAAAATCCATATACAAACAAAAAGAATAAATGGCAATGAGACCAGGGCATTTCCTTTGTGTACACTAGCTCATTCCTTACATTAGATCTAAATCTAGAGTTTAATTCTGTACCAAAAAGAGTACACTACAAGAAATGCTCTTCCCTTCTAACTATTAAGAATATCATTTTAGTCAGATGTGGTAGCTCACATCTTTAATCCCAGCACTTGGGCAACAGAGGCAAATAGATCTTGAGTTCAAGGCCAACCTGACTACATAGCAAGTCCAGGCCAGCAAGGGCTTTATAGTAAGGCCTTATTTCTAAATTAAAAAAATAAAGTCATTTTAAAAGTAATATAAAATGTTACAACATATAACCTAGTGTAGACATGGTGTTTTACACATTCAGAGAAGAGAACTGAAGGAATTTTTTAAACATTCCAAAACAAGAAAAACAGCTGCTCAGTGACAGAAAAAAATAAAGATGAAACAATTGAACTGTTTAAAAGACAGTGGATTCTGTCACTAGCTTAATTTTGTGACAAAATGACAGGTCTAGGGCAACATGAAAGAGTTAGCATGTACCAAGCACCCTTACGGTAATACTTAGACTTTATAGACGCAAACCTAAAATGGGTTTTCCTTTGTGAAGCTTGTTGCCAAAGCAACCAGAAAAGGTCTAGTCTTTCAAGAGAATATGAAAAATGTTAAGGATAGGAGGAGGTAATTGAAGTACATGGGAAGATCTAAGAATAATGAATACAATTTGCAAGAAGAGCAACATGAAGGACACATGGAACAGATCTGAAGAGCAGAAACCAGAAGGACACACAGTCACTAAGAAGAAATGCACAGTCCTGTTCTATTTTTCCAATCAGGGCCCGTCTCTCACCCCAAACGCCAACACCAAAGTTATACTACCATTCTCCTCCCATGCACTGTTGAGGAAATTTAAACCGCTGAGTTAAGCACAAAAGAAAAGCAGGAAACACCAACAGAGATTGGCAACATCCTCCCTCATTCCAAAGCCAAATGTTTCTGTTTCCAAAGGAATGTTGAGAAACAAACAGCAACACTGCAGCACCAAAAACATCTTGTTTTGTGTTACTACTCAGGCATGAACCCCAATCTTACAAGACTTGCCTAGAATGATAGGTCCAGACATACCTTAATGGCATGATTGTAAAATGCACAATAAAGGAAACATGTCATTCAATGTTCCCATGTGATCTGGATTAGGAATCAAAATTAAAGCAGTGCTTCACAACAGAGGGCAAAGGAAAAGAAGCCTGAGCCAAAATCATGGTAAAAAAGTGATGGCAACACAGATTGGCTTAAGAGATGGATAACAGACCAGGCAGTGGTGGCTCTCACCTTTAACCCCAGTACTCAAGAGGCAGAGACAGACCTCTCTGTGAGTTTGAGGCCAGCCTGGCCTACAGAGAGAGTTCTAGGACAGCCAGGGCTACACAGAGAGACCCTGTCTGGGGGAGGGGGGTGTTGCGGTGAACACCTGTGATACCTACACTTGGCAGATGCAAGCAAGAGTTCAAGGTTACTGCTATTTACATAATGAGTTGAAGCCAGACTAGGCTGCATTTCTCAATACAGAACAATGCTGTACACTAGCAGTGGGTTACGGCCCCAAAGATGACAAAGAATTGGCCCTTCAAGCAAATGTATATCTCTACTTGAGAATCAGTCAAAAGTTTCAAGTCCTTCAGTTTTTAAATGTCACATATTGAGGATAAATCTAACTGCCACTTAAGAAATCTGACAAACAAAGCCTACGGAATCAGAAGCACAAAAAGGGTGGGACATGTGTTTACAGCTGTCACTTCCTCTAACTCTCTCCACTTCAGTTGGAAGTGACCACTCCTTCCATAAATTCTCAATCTCTGTAACATTCCATCTTTCTCCAAGTCCACTTCATACTCTTTAAACATCTTTATCTCACAAGTAGAATACACACTCCTCAGGACTAATATTGTATCTGACTTGTCTTTGAAAACCTCAGGGCATCCATAAACTCACCCAACAAATTCCTAAGTACTAAATAAATGCCAGGCACCATATTTAGTAAATAACTATTGTTTATGTGAGTGTTGACTATCAGGCAGGGAAAAAAAAAAACCAAGTTCAGAAGAAGATTCCATTTATACTAGAATTTCAAAGAAATCAGATGGGCTACTATAAATGCTTTGACTGAGGTTTTACTATCAAGGGACATACCTGTGCTATTTACTGTTAAAGGCTACAAGCCTGCAGTTATACATGACAGGTCTGGGCATACCTTAATAGCGTGATTATACAAAGTGTATTATTTTCACAGGAAGTTTGCAAAATAAACTCGAATTTGTACAATAAAAAATGATAATTCCACAGGCCATTGTCTTAAACTACTGTCTGAGCCATCTCAGTATGGCTTTATTTGCTTTATTCCAAAGCAAATAAAAATAAGATATGCATGTGTCACTTCAGCAACTACTGACATAAAAGCCATAGATAGGTCTTTTTCAGTGTATTGAGTGGAAAACTTTTTAAAGCTCGATTTATCCATTCTTTCCAGGGCTTACAACCTACCAGATTATGGTGGATCCTAAAAAAAAAAAAATAATAATCATCACCAGGACCATTGCAGAAGAATGGTCAAATCATTAGATTAAGAACTCAAGGCAGGCGTTGGTGGCGCACACCTTTAATCTTGGGAGGCAGAGGCAGGTGGATCTCTGTGAGTTCGAGGCCAGCCTGGTCTCCAGAGCGAGTGCCAGGATAGGCTCCAAAGCTACACAGAGAAACCCTGTCTCGAAAAAACAAAACAAAACAAAACAAAACTTCAAATCAGGGGGCTGGAGAGATGGCTCAGAGGTGAAGTGCACTGACTGCTCTTCCAGAGGTCCTGAGTTTAATTCCCAGCACCCACACGGTGGCTCACAGCCATCTCTTATGAGATCTGGTGCCCTCTTCTGGTGTGCAGATATACATGGAAGCAGAATGTTGTATACATAATAAATCTTTAAAAAAAAAAAAAAAAAAAAACTCATATCAACGTGAAGGATAAGAGGGGAAAACAAGGGATATTTGTTTCATGGAAATACGGAAATACGTGGGGTGAAATTCAAATGACAACCACCTATGTGTTATAATGCATTTTATTCAGGCAGGTCTAAATTTGTTTAACTTTTTTTTTTTAAATAGACCTGAAAATAGTCCACCACTCCCACTGTCACCCCGATATTTCAGGAAGAGAGTAGTAACACGTAGGGCATTTCGAAATTCAGTTTGGTATGACTGGGGAAGGGGGGGAGAGACTGGAATAAGAAAGCGAATAAAAATAAGATACGCATGTGTCACTTCAATATCCAGTGCTAAGCAGCTCACTGCAGAACCTGGGATCCGCTGTGCAATAGCTGTGGCTCCTCACAGGGGGTGGAAAGTGCCCAGAGTGGGACACCTGACAGGAGGCTCGCCCGGGCCACAGCCGGCCTTCCAGAGTGCGAGCTGCACCGGGGTCTCCAGTACCCGGTCCAGGGATGAATGAGCGCACCTGCTCCGGGCTGCTTCCCGCCCTGGAGCCGGGACCCAAGAAGGACCGTGCCCTGAGGAGAAGACTGGGGGGCGGCTCCCCGCCTCGCGTCCGGCCCCAGAAACGCTGGGGACCCTGGGGAGGGGCTGGGGAGACCCGGAGGAAGGGAAGGGCCGGCGGGCGGGGCCCGCCCGACGCCTCTCCCTTCCTCGGCGGAGGGCGAGCCGCTGCCCTGTCCTCACCCTGCCTCCTGCCTCCCTCACCTGATCACCGAGATGAGCAGCCCCGAGGGGTCTTTGCTTTTGCTGACTGTGCTCCTGTACTTCCCACCAGCTCCTTCTGCCGCCATCTTGCTACGGGAGCCAGAGCCAGGTGCTTGACAGGACCGGGAAAGAGTAAACTCCGCAAGCGGAACATCCACCAATGGCAGGAAACAACCGCGGAGGCGCGGAAGTGAAGAGACCAATCACTGGAGGGAGAAGGCGGGACTGATGCTCAGCTGGAGGCCGAGGCGCCCGTCCGCTCTAAGCACTCTGGGAAACGTAGTTCTACGAGTCCTGGGCATGCCTGGACAATAAGCCCATGGCAACTTCTTCAAGTCTCCTAATGGGTGCCTTCTTTAGATCTCTTCAGATCTCTGGTTGTTGCTCAGTTTGCTCCCTTTTATAACTTTACACTTTTTTTAAATTTACAGTATCAGATATCAAAACCGATACGCAGATACTACGCGTATTTGAACGAAGACCCCCAAAGGTATGCTTGTGCTTGAGTGTGCAAAAATATTAACTTGAAATACTGTCTTTAATCAGCCAAATGCAAATTTTGTAGGCACGTGCTTTTCTTGGGTATTTGCTAAGACTGGATTTTTCAACACTGTCTTATGTGTAAGTACACTTTTGCATGATGAATGCTTTTCTGAAAAAAAGTAACAGAAACAGGCAAACGGATATTGATAAAGGAAAGGGAATAACTGGAAAACAAAGCTGTCCTGCGTGCAGATGCCTTTCCAAACTAAGTGCACAATGGTATCTTAAGGCGATTTGAACTGGTAACGTTATGTCTCCTGCATTGGCTCTACTGGCAAGCCAAGGTCAGAATGTTGATGGAAAATGAGAAGACAGGGCACAAGAATGAAGATACCAAGAAGGAAGTAAGGAGGCGCTTTGCTTATAGGGATGAAAATTTAAGGACTTCAGAAACAGAAAGTAGACTGACTCAGTCTGGATCTGTGGAACAGCGAACACAGAATGCAGCCATTTTAATTAAGTGGTAGACATTCACACTGACCTTCTAAGTTCATCACAAACCATATAGAGAACTTCAGAGTATTCAACCCAATCATTCCAGCCCTAAAGACTTTGTTACTAAAGAAATAGAAGGCTAAGGGTACTGGAGAGATGGCTCAGTGCTTAAGAGCACGGGATGTCTCCTCATGAGGACCTGGGTTCAATTCTCAGCATCCACATTTCAGCTCACAACACTCTGCAACTACAGTTGCAGTGGATTTGATACCCTCACACAGACATGAATGCAGACAAAACACCAGTACACATTAAAAATAAAATAAAACAGTTTTAAAAGGAATTAGAAGGTTATATAAAATAGATTTGGTAAACATATATAATTTTATATATGCCCATCAAAAATAATGACTTTAATGTTTTTTTATGAAAATAAGATTTTTGTACCTAACGCAAACTATAGCCATCAGTAATTCATAGAGGAAAGAAGAAGCAGTAGTGCCATATGGTTAAAAATGCAGGCTATGGAGAGGGAAGCAACTACCCCAGGGGTTCTCAAACCTCCTAATGTGACCCTTTTTATTATTATTAATTTATTTTTTACATCCCAATCCCAGTTCCCCCTACCTCCTCTTCTCTCAATCCTCCCCACTTCCCCCACACCTGACCTCCCATCTGCTCCATGGAGAGGGTAAAGCCTTCCCTAGGAAGTCTACTAAGTATGTCCCATCATCTGGTTGAGGCAGGACCAAGGTACCCCCACCCCCCCACCCTCCCCGTCTAGGCTGAGTAAGGTATCTCTCCATATAGAATGGTCTGTACTAAGTCAGTTTGTGCATTAGAGTTAGATCTTGGACCCACTGTCAGTGGCCTCATATATTGTCCCATGCTTCAACCCCTTAATACAATTCCTTATGTTGTGGTGACCCACGACCATAAAATTAGAAACAAGACAAGGATGTGTCCATTTTCAATGTGTCTATTCAATAAAACTCTGGACACTGTAGCCAGAGGGGGAAAAAAGTGAAAAGCATCTAATTTCCAAAGGTAGAAACAAAACAATCTCTATTTATGGACAATTATTTTATACAGATTGTATCATAAAGATAATTACGAGCCAGGTGGTAGTGGCATGTGCCTTTAATCCCAGCACTCAGGAGGCAGAGGCAGGCAGATCTCTGTGAGTTCAAGGCCCACCTAGTTTACAGAGCTAGTTCCAGGACAGCTAGGGCTGTTACTAAGAGAAACCCTGTCTCAAAAAACAAAAACAAACAAAAAAAAACAATAAAAGAAAAGACACAAAACACTATTAGAGCTGCTGAGCATGGTAGCTCATGCCTTGAATCCCAGGACTTGGAGGCAGAGGCAGGAGGAACTCTGACTTCAAGGCCTGCCTGGTCTACAAAGCAAGTTCCAAGACAGTCAAGGCTGTTACACAGAGAAAGCCTGTCTCAAAAAAAATAAAAAGAAAAAAACAAAAAAAAAAAAACCTCAAAACAAAACACTACTAGAGCTAATAAAAGAATTCAACAATGTCACAGGATACAAAGTTCAAAATTTTCAGTGATATTCCTATACAATAAGAAAGAACAATCTTATAAAGAAATTAATTTAGCCAGGTATGTAGCACACACCTTTAATCTCAGGATTTAGGAAGTATCGGCAGGTAGATGTCTGTGAGTTCCAGACCAGCCTGCTCTACATATAGTTCCATCCAGGACATTCAGGACTATGTAGAGAGACCCTGTCAAAAGGAAGAAGGAAGGAAGGAAGGAAGGAAGGAAGGAAGGAAGGAAGGAAGGAAGGAAGGAAGGAAGGAAGGAAGGGAAGGAAGGGAAAAGGAAAAAAAGAAAGAAATTAGCTGAATAATCCCAACACAACAAAAGTGAAATGAATAAAACAGGAATAAGTTTAAGCAGAAAAATCATATGTATATGTTGAGAACTACCAAAAATTGCTGGAGAAAAAATAAAGGAATGCCTAGTGCATAAACTTCTTCAGCAATAGAATAGTTGATGCTAAAATCCATGTGTAAACATAAAAATCCATGAATAGCCTAAACAATCTTGGGAAAGAAAATAATAAGATAATTGGCTAGGCTGACTGGTCAGTGAGCACCCGGGATCCTCCTGTCTCTCAGTGAGAAACCCTGACTCAAAAACAAACGAGTTGGAAAGAAACTGAGGAGGACACCTTGGTTGACCTCAGGACTTCATAGACATAAACACACAAAGACTAATACAGAAGATTTGCATTTTCTGGTTTAAAACCACCTAGAAAAGCTAGAGCCATCAAAAAGAAGAGCTAACCTAGCCCGGCGGTGATGGCACATGCCTTTAATCCCAGCACTCAGGAGGCAGAGGCAGTTGAATGTCTGTGAGTTCGAGACCAGCCTGGTCTACAAGAGCTAGTTCCAGGACAACCTCCAAAGCCACAGAGAAACCTTGTCTTAAAAAAAAAAAAGAAGAGCTAAACTAAGAGGAAACATAGAAATGGACTACAACTGAGAATCCAGAGATAACCCCACACGTCTATAGGCTGTTGGCTTTTTTCTATTTTTAAGATTTATGCATTTTAATTTGTGTAAAAGTGTTTGCCTGCACGTATGTGTATGCATACCTGTGTGTGCCCTAGTGCTTGCAGAGGCCAGAAGATGGCATCAAATGTTCTGGAACTGGAGGTACAGATGGTTGTAAGAGGTCATGTAGGCGCTAGGAAGCAAACCCAGGTTTTCTGCAAAAGCAGCAAGTGTTCTTCTTTTAAGATTTGTTTATTTATTCATGTGACTGCTCTATTTTCATGTATGCCTACATGACAGAATAGGGCATCAGGGTTCATTATAAATAGTTGTGAGCTACCATGTAGTTTCTGGGAATTAAACTCAGGACCTCTGGAAGAGCAGCCAGTGCCCTTAATCACTGAGCCATCTGTCTTTGATCAGTTTGTTTTTGACAAGGTTTCCAATATGATTCAAAATGATATTTTTATTATCATTTTTAAAATATGGATATTTCAAATACGAGGGGGAGAATAGTCTTTTCAATAAATGACAATAGAACACTAGATGTAAACATGAAAATAAGTGAAGTGGGCACCTACGTCATACCACACATAAAAACTAAGAATGTATCAAAGCCCTAAATTCATTATTTAAAGCTTTTGGAAGAAAATATAGAGGCCAATCCTTATGGTCTTGGATTTAACAATAGATTTTAAGATATGACAACAAAAATAAGAGCAACAAAAGGAAAATGTATATTAAAAATAGGAATTTCTTAGGCCAGGCGTTGGTGGCACACGCCTTTAATCCCAGCACTCGGGAGGCAGAGGTAGGCGGATCTCTGTGAGTTCGAGGCCAGCCTGGTCTCCAGAGCGAGTGCCAGGATAGGCTCCAAAGCTACACAGAGAAACCCTGTCTCGAAAAACAAAAAAAAAAAAAAAAAAAGGAATTTTTTTATAGAGTTGTAAGCTATATATCTGATATTTTCAAAAGCCCCAAAGGACATACAAATGCTCAACATTATTATTGGTGAAATGAAAATTAGAACAATAATAGCTACCACTTCACATTCACTCAGCTGACTGTTTTCCTTGATTACAAATGTTTTGCATGAGGGTACATATTTGATGTGAGGTCGGAGAACAACTGCCTGGAGCAACTCTTTCCATGCACCCCGTTGGCCTCAAACTCACACAGATCCACCTGCCTGGGCCAAGATTAAGGGCACAGCCCACTACACCCAGCCCCAAAATGAAAAATGAATTCTGGTTAGTACATAAAGACATCTGAACAATGTTGCCAAGAATATGAACTGTTTCAGTCAATGTGGAAGCAGTGGTTTCTTTCCCAAATAATACCCAAGAGAATTACATGTTTAAAAATAACATGTACATAGCATTCATAGAAGCATTCTTGACAATAGTGATCAATTTGGTGTAATATGAGATGTGTGATTGTGGTATAAACAAATACAGTATGCCCGTAGAATACCGCAAAACCATAAAAGGGAGTGAAGTACTGGTACGCACTACCATATTAATTCTCCTGCAACACTGTGCCAAGTGAAAGAAGCCAGACATTTCTATAAAATATCCTAGCCAGGTAGTGGTAGCTCACGAGTTTAATCCCAGCACTGGGGAGGCAGAGACAGGTGGATCTCTGAGTTCAAGGCCAGCCTGGACTATAGATAGAGCTCCAGGATAGCCAGAGCTACACAGAGAAACCCTGTTTCAAACACACACACACACACAATCTCTCAAAATAATAAACAAACAAACAATTAAAATGAAACACCCAGAATGAGTAAATTCATGGAGACAAAAAGCAAATTAGTGAGTGTTCAGAGTTGGGAGATAGGTGACTTTATAATAGAAAGTACATAATATAGACAGTTTCAGTGTTTATCCTTGCACAACTTTTGACTCTATTAAGCCCACTGTTAGCACATTTAAGATGATAAAAAAAAGTAGTTTATGTGGTGTGTATTTTAAAGTATGCATTTGTGCTGTAGGACTGCCTAGATTCAATCCAAGGTCTCAACCGACTCTGTACTTCAGTTTCCATATCTGTTTGGCAGGTAATAACATGACTTTCCTTTGAAGCATGACTTCCAAGTGTCTAAAGTATGTCTCTGGCAGTAATGTAAGGTTGTTTTAAGACACAATAATATGAAGCCACACCTTTAATTCCCGAACTCTAGAGGCAGAAGCAGGTGGATCTCTATAAATTCAAGGTGAATTCAAGTCCAACCTGGGCTACAGACTGAGTTCCAGGAGAGCCAGAGCTACACAAAGAAACCCTGTCTTGAAAAACAGAAAACAAAAAGACACAATAATTTGGATAATTTTTCCTTTATTTGTATGCTTTCCTATGGGTCCTATAAACTTTACATGGAAATAAACAAATGCATTTTATTTAAATGCAAGAATTGGATAAGTGTTAAGAATGATGGACTGCTTTACCACATACTAGAAGTGTAATTAGGTGATAATTGAATTATCACACACCAAATTAAACCCTCAAGAAAGTGTTCTAAGCGTCCTGTTTCATATCACACTTCAGGAAAACTTAACCTTTCATCTTCTAGTGATAAATATAGTCTTTGACATTGTTTCTATTCTTGGTTGCCTTGAAGAGTAACTCCAAGCTTGTACTAGAATGTGGGGAAAATGTTTTTTTTTTTTTCTATTTTCAGAAGGATTAGTAGATCTACCCACTTATAACTATCAGCATTCAACATAGACTCTCAAAGTCAATAGGCTACTTAGAACCAAATAACATTTCTCAACATATAAGAGATTAGTTATAGATACTTCTGTGTAGAGATGATGACATGAATATGTGGTAGGAATTTATAAATAAACATAGTCCAAAGAATTTACTGAATATGCACGAATGCGCACAAATACACACACAATGCTACAGATTTTTCAATGAAAAAGAATCAGAGAAATCTAGGATGGCCAGCAAAATCTTAATGAACAGATAGGTTACAATTAAGCTGACTTTAAAAATAGAATGGAAGGGATAGAGAAATTGCTCAGTGCCCCAGCTCCAAGGCACACTTTCCCTGTTTTGGTTGTATCTTAGTTAGACTAACTGTTGTTGTGAAGAAACATCATAACCAAAAGCAACTTGGAGAGGAAAGGGTTTTGTTTTGTTTGTTTGTTTTTTGTTTTTCGAGACAGAGCATTTGCTCTGAAGACCTGGCTGGCCTCTAACTCACAGAGACCGCCTGCCTCTGCCTCCCAAGTGCTGGGATTAAATGCATGTGCCACCAATGCCCAGCAAGGAAAGGGTTTATTTGGCTTCCTTGTCACTATTCATCATCAAAGAAAGTCAGGACAGGAACTCAAGCAGGGCTGAAACATGGAGACAAGAGGCCATAGAAGAATGCTGCATACTGGCTTGCTTCCCATAGCTTGCTCAACCTGTTTGCTTGCTTTTTATTGTGGTTGGTTTGATTTGGTTTGGTTTGGTTTGGTTTGGTTTGGTTTGGTTTCTCTGTATAGCCCTGGCTGTCCAAGCATTCCCTCTGTAGACCAGGCTGTCCTGGAACTCAAAAGATCTCTGCCTCTGCCTTTTGAGTGCTGGGATTAAAGGTGTTCGTCAATACCCAGCAACAGCCTACTTTCTTATGAAATTCAGAATCACCAGCCCAGAAGTGAACTCACCAACAATGAACTAGGCCCTCCCACATCAATTATTAATTAAGAAAAGCCCTACAGGCTTTCCTACAGCACAATTTCATGGAAGCATTTTCTCAATTGAGGTTTCCTCTTTTCAAATAACTGTAGCTTATGTCAAGTTGGCATAAAACTAGCCAGCAAACATGGCACACACACACACACACACACACACTGCTGTAGTTAGGGTTTCTATTGCTGTGAAGGGACACCATGACCATGGCAACTCTTATAAGGAAAACATTTAATTGTGGTGGCTCACTTACAGTTTCAGGGGTCCAGTCCATTATCATCATGGCAGGGAGCATGGTAGCATACACACAGACATGTTGCTGGCTACATCTTGCTCAGAAGGCAATAGGGAGTAGACTGTGACATTGGGCAGTATCTTGAGCATAGAAAACCACAAAGCCTGACTCCACAGTGACACAGTTCCTCCAACAAGGCCACGCCTCCTAATAGTGCCACTCCCTTTGGGGACCATTTTCTTTCAAACAACCACACAACATAATTAAAATTATATATCTTAAAAAGTAGAATAGAGACTTAAATTCCAGAAAAAGAAGAGGAAGAGGAGGAAGGGGGAGGGTATGGGGAAGAAGACGGACAAACCAAAGCACAAAATGAAACTGTGAATAGTGTTGAAGGAAACAGCTGGTCTTGAATAAGTGATTGATGGATGGAAGTAGTGTCACAAGGCAAATAGGCATACAGATGATACAGATGATCTCAGAAAAGACCTCAAAGCCCACAGCTAGACCCTGCCTAAGTTTATACAACGAGGTTCAGAAACACAACACATGCCTGTCTTGCTTTATGTCGTCTATTACTTTGCAAACCAGGGCAGACTGTTTTATTATTACATTTGTAATATACCCAGAGGCTCTTAAAACCATGGGGGCATCCAATTAAATGAAAATGCTTTGACCTCTTTGGATGAGCAGCTCCATATAAATCCAAGGTATTGATATTCTTATTATTGCAGATAAATGAAATGTGTGAATGTGGCCAGCTCAGCAGCAGAATGGCTTCCTTGAGATTCATAAAAATTGCCTAGGCCTTGGTGTCTGCAGAGCAGCAGACACAGGCATGGGGGACTGGAAAACAAGTGTCTCTTGATACCAGCTACAGGGACAGAACTCTAGAGAAAGAGCTATTGTATCCCCCCGTCAGCACTGCCTCCATATAAGAGCCAACTCAGCTAAGATATAAAAAATGCACCTTAGGCATGGCTGATTAATCAAGGCCTAGGATCTAGATTATATTAAAAATAAAAAGTCAATGATATGTTCCTCATGAAAAAAGCAACTGTCTTATTTTATTTAGGATTTAAATTTTATACCAGCTTTTTCAATTACTGTGGCATAAATAAATCTTACATAAGCGTAGCTTAGCTGAAGATATATACATATTATGGTCTATTTGGAGGAAAATTTTATAAGTAGATCACAATAGGCTATAATTCTTACCAGTAAATTGTATTGCTCATATCAGTGCCTGGTTCATTGTGGCCTCTAATAGAATCCATGTTGATCTGGTTTTCTGAGTAGGGTTTGGCTTCTGGAAATTGGTCAGGAATAGTATGCTCGATTTGATTTTGTTGAAGGAGGGACGAGTAACCATTGTTTCTCTGGAGCATGATCCCATCTTCTGGCTATCTAGAGCAGCAATATTCTCCAAGTTCCTCTCCTAGACTCATCATTCAAGAAGTGCTGATGGGCTGGAGAAATGGCTCAATGAATAAAGTGCTGGCCGCACAAGTATGAGAACCAGAGTTCAGATCTCCAGAACCCAGTATATTTCGGTATAGCCATACAATGGGATATTATCTTGCTATATAAAGAGATCAAGCGCAGAGAGGTACTACAGTATGGCTGAATATCAAAACCATCAAGGAAAGTGAAAGATGCTAAATGTGAAAGGTCACCTGTTACATGATCTCTTTTATATGAAATACCATGAAGGGGTAATTCATAGAGATGGAGTATATTTGTGGTCGTCAGTGGTGAGGATGAAGAGAGTGATTGCTGAATGAAAAGGAGAACATGACCGTTCCTAGGTATGGTTGAGGAGAAGGTTTTTATTGTAGACATGAGAACACAGTCAGAGGCATCTGTTGGAGTCCAGGGTGAACATGGCCAGAAGAGGGGAGAAAGTGAGTAATAGGGAGAGAGGAAGAAAAGAGAGAGGAGACCAGGAGCCAAGAGCAGAGGACCAAGAGAGCAAGGACCAAAAGGGCAAGAGGATAGAGAGTGTATGGCCCAAATGGCTGGGATATTTAGGAATCAGAAGCTGGGGGAAGGGAAGGGAAGCTCAGGGGCTAGAGAGGTTTAGGGTAAGGGCAGAGGGTGAGAAGTGCTGAGAGGAGCCAGGACTCTATAACAGGTACTCGCTGAGCCTGGTGTCCAACGTATGCTTTCGTAAGTTAAATAGGCACCACAGTTAGTCATTTGTCTTGAGTTTCTTTTGGACCTGACAATTGCTTACAGAATTTCCTTTTAGAGTGATGAAAAGACTCTGCAATTGGTGTTCATGGTTGCATACTATTGTGAAAGTTACCAAACCTCATATTTTCCATGTCATGAATTTTACATCAAAAACAATCCTTGAGCTTGGCGTTGGTGGCACGCGCCTTTAATCCCAGCACTCGGGAGGCAGAGGCAGGCAGATCTCTGTGATTTCGAGGTCAGCCAGGTCTACAGAGCGAGTGCCAGGACAACCTGCAAAGCTACACAGAGAAACCCTGTCTCGAAAAAACAAAAACAAACAAACAAAAAAGAACAACTCTTGAGTCTTCCCACGAAGATCCAATTCAATCAGTCACACGCTTCTACCCATGCTTTATACACAGCACTTCTTCAACGAGCACAAAGGAGCTTCCGAGACAGCCTTACCACATAGCTCAGGCTGAGCTTGTACTCTTGACCCTCTGCCTCAGTCTTTTTAGTACTGGAATTGTAGATGCAAGTCATCACACCCTGCACACACCCAGCAGTTCTTAACTCCACCCTTTCTTCACATCCCCACTCCCGTGGCCTTCACGTGCCTGGACCAGGTCCTCACCATCTTTTCTAGATCTTTCTAATCGCTTCCTCCATTGTCTGTTACCGACTTCATGGGGATATGCTCCCCTCACTTCCTGGATTACTTGGAAGAGCCAATGGAAGCTTCTGCCCCTGCATTAAGAACCCCAAGAACCACTTTGCCTACAGCACTGCTTCCCAAACTGCTCACCACAGAAACAGCTGCAAGTTATTTTTCCAGTTTCCTTACTGATTACTCCTGTTATACCCAGCTCTCTAAACAAGTTCAGAAAGCTGTGTTTGCCTTTCCTCTCCTATGCTTCTGCTCCTCTAACATGTCTCTGAGCACAGAGTCTACAGCCGTTAAAACTTGCTGGCTACTTGCTGGGCCGTGGTGGCGCAGGCCTTTAATCCCAGCACTCAGGAGGCAGAGGCAGAGGCAGGTGGATCTCTGTGAGTTCAAAACCAGCCTGGTCTACAAGAGCTAGTTCTAGGACAGCCTCCAAAGCCACAGAGAAACCCTGTCTCAAAAAACCAAAAAACAAACAAAAAATGTGGCTACGTACTCTGCATACTTGTTGTGAAACTTATGTTTTGTTTTGTTTTTCGAGACTGTGTTTCTCTGTGTAGCTTTGGAGCCTCTCCTGGCACTCACTCTGAGACCAGGCTGGCCCTGAACTCACAGAGATCCTCCTGCCTCTGCCTCCGGAGTGCTGGAATTAAAGGCGTGCGCCACCAACGCCCGGCCTTCATTGTGAGACTTTTTAATTCCACTCCTTTTGCTTGTTCTTCAAGGCGAAAGGTCAGTCACTCTCCCAGGCACCATGCACCTCATGCCATAGCACTCTTAATCTTCAGTGAGTGCTGCCTATAACCAGACGATTGTTAGGGAGCATGTGTATATTCTCCTTGGTCTTGTTCATTTCTAAACATGAGCATGAAAACACTGTTTTTTTTTTTCATTTTCATACCCAACCCCTTGCATAAAGCAGGGTTTTCAGTAAATAAACACAGGACTTGCTGGATTGAAGCACCTTCTATTCTACTTTAATATACTATGGGGCCCTAAGCCTGAGCACTTTCAAAATCACTTAATTTTAAGAAAAATTACACCAGAGAGGCTGGTAAACGTCACTACAGTCATCAAACTAATGATAAATGTTTTAAACATAGTGTTTCCTTTAACAGTTTTTAAAATACTACATCATTTCAACAAATTAATTCAAACTTATGTTGCCTTTGGGAGCCATAACAAAACTATATATCATTTTTGATTGATTTACTGATTATAACTCATTTTAGTGTATAATGTTAGGAGGAACAATGAAACAGAATCAGGAATGATCTTTCTCGTGAATAAGAGTTTGTGTTGGGTTTTAAAAATCTCACATTAACCCACCCCCCAAACCATAATAATAATAATAATAACAACAGAAATAAATGAAATAATGGCTGGGTGGTGGTGGCACATGCCTTTAATCTCAGCACTCAGGAGGCAGAGGCACATGGATCTCTGTGAGTACTCAGCATGGTTTACACAGCAAGTTCCAGGAAAGCCAGAGCTGTTACATGGAGAAACGCTGTATCCAAAAACCAAAAAGTAAAACAAAATCTCACATTTATGAATGTTCTATTTTGGTTTCTATTGCTGTGATAAACACCATAACCAAGAGCAGCTTGAGGAAGAAAGGCTTTATTTAACCTAATGGCCTCTAGTCCATGTGGCGGGAAGTCCATCTCAAGACAAGAGGAGGAGCAAAGGTCGTAGAGGAGCCTACTTGCTGGCTTGCTCCTCAGGGTCACATTCAGCCACCTTTCTTATACCACCCAGGCCCAGCCACCCAGGGAGGGCACTGCCTACAGTGTGCTGGGTCCTTGAACATCCGTCATTAATCAAGAAAATGTTCCCACTGACTTGCCTACAGGCTAATCTGATGGAAGCATTTTCTTAATTGGTTTTCCAAAATGCCCTTAATTTGTGTCAAGATGACCAAAACAAAAAACAAAAAAAACCAAACAAAAAACAAAACAAACAAACAAACAAAACCCCCACCTAACTAGTACAATGCATCAAACTACAGATAACACAATAAGTCGTTTGCTTGGCCTGTAAAACTCTACTTAGAGATATTTACTGTCGAGAAAAAGCAGTATTTGGTTAGCAAAAGCTGTTGAATTTTTCTTTGCTTATTTGATGCTTATGTTTGTCCATAAGTTGGCTCATCAGTGATGATGGGGTGCTGTGCAGGGTGGAGGATCAGCTTGTCCAAAAACAGTGAAACAACATAGCTGGTGGTTCCAAGATTTCAAACCTCGATGTTTCAAGAAGTTCAATTACCTAAAATCACCCACTGAAAGACCCCCAGACCCCTAAGGGCCTCAGGATCCCGAGGAGCCCCCGAGACTCAGAAACCAGACCAAGAGCTGCAAAAGCAAGAGGGTTTATTGAACGAATGTGCATTTGGGTGTCAGCAATATTGGGAAAGCTGCACACCCAGCAAAGGTTATAGGCTCTTTTTATAGGGAATAACCACAAATCAACATATACACATATACGTTTGGGGTACAAAGCGATTGGTTACAAAGTATGATTTCATATTAACGAGATCTCCTAGGTATGACCTGGATTTTTACAAAGGAAAAGAAAACATAGAATGTACTCTGAAAAGTCCTTGATTGTCTGCTGGCCAGCCAGGTGTGACCCAAACAGGGTTGTCTTGGCAATATCCCTCATCTAAACCACAGAATGTGCCCAGGGTTGGGGCCAACTCCCTTGTAATGCGCCAAGGCCTGTGGGAAACTTTTCTCTTTGTGAACTAAAATTTTTTAAAACTTTTTCTCTCAGCAAACTAAAATCTTTCACCACCACAGAGTTGCTTTTCTTAGTTATGGCACTGCCCTGTGGGTATGCAGAGAATGCAGAGGCACCAAAGAGCCCAGCTCACAGCTAGATTAAGTGGTCTGTGTGGACTGGTGGATCTGTTCCTGATTCACCCGGCCCAGCATAGCTCCTCTAGCCCTGAGCACCCACAGTCTTTTTTTTGGCGCTCGGGGTGGGGGTGGGGGAGCTTGAGACAGAGTTTCTCTGTGTAGCTTTGGAGCCCATCCTGGCACTCGCTCTGTAGACCAAGCTGGCCTGGAACTCACAGAGATCCGCCTGCCTCTGCCTCCCTTCTGAGTGCTGGGATTTAAAGGCGTGCACCATCAACACCAGCCCCACGGAGTCTATTGATGTCCTTAGTACCCAGAATAAATAAGGACCAAAGCCGGTGAGACAAAACAGGAGAGAGTAGTAAATAAAAACTAAGTGAATGAATGCCTGTGGTATCCGCACATGGGAGGCTGAGACAGATTGAAGGATGGTGAGTTTGAGACCAACTAGACAACGCAGTGAGAGCCCAGGGGAAAAACACAAAGGAAAGGAAAGAAAAAAGAAAGAGTCCAAGTCAAGGAAATAATTTTAGAGAGTCAGACAGGGGGATGTAGTCATGCATAAAGAGGGAAATCAGCCATAGTCCTCACTGTCCCCTCCCTGATCACGGAGCATCTACCTCCATGTCTTAAACTAAGTTTTAAAATTATAAAAGTAATGCTTGTTAATGAAAAAGCAATATAGAGTAACACATTGAATAAAATAATCCTAATGTACACCACTCAGGCATGACCACCATTAACATATTTTCTAAGACTTCATTTAGATATGAAGTATATGATAACTAGGTACTTTATACATTTTAAAAAACAAATAATAAGAACATGTCCCATTAAACAGTCTACTGCTACTCTTGTTTTCAGACAGTAGCTATATATAATAAATCTGAATAGATAAAAGAATTGTTTAATGAAACATCCCAATGTTGAATTTGTGACTCTTTTGCTTGTGTGGGGAGGGCGTATAGAAATAGAATTTACAAGGAGCAGAGCTTATCAAGTTTGAATTGTTCTGCAGAAAGGTGGAAATATCCACCTACATAGTTTCATCGGTTAGTGTTCTAGAACTGACTTGCCATTATTAGTCCTATTTTATCGTATTGCTGATGTCACAGAGGACCTGAATTTGATGCTCCGCACTCAGGTTGAGCTACTCACAGCTGCTAGCTCACAGTCACATTTAACTCCAGCTCTAGAGGATGCAGCGCCCTCTTCTGGCCTCTGTGGACACACATACTCACACACACACACACACACACACACACACACACACACACACACAATGCAAACATAAAAGTAAATGAAAATAAACCTAAAACTGTCTCCCAGAAGCCGGGCATTGGTGGCGCACGCCTTTAGTCCCAGCACTCGGGAGACATAGGCAGGCTGATCTCTGTGAGTTCGAGGCCAGCCTGGTCTCCAGAGCAAGTTCCAGGACAGCCTCCAAAGCCACAGAGAAACCCTGTCTCGAAGAAAAAAAAAAAAAAAGAAAAAAAAGAAAAAGAAAAAAGAATGTCTCCCCTGGCCCCTGGCATTTCTGATGAAGTCCCTCAGAATTCACACACACACATGAATCTGTTGCTTTAAAGCCTTGTCAGATGTAATGGAATTATATATATTGCTATCTCATCACATTCTTTGATTACTCTCTTTTCTAGGAAGCAACCCTTCTTACCTCTGTGCACTGAGTATTACAAAATAGCTGACACATTACTAATTTTAGGTTTGTGAAACTTATGTTTTTAATTTCAAAACTATTAAGTAAAATTAGTCACTACCACCTGTTATCTATTCAGTGCCAATATTTATAAACCAATAAATATGGTTTTCCTGAGCACTGAAAGTTGGGTTCTTTGTGTCATAAATATGTTCTATTTTGCAAATATGATATATATATATATATATATATATATATATATATATATATTTATCTTGTGTCAAGTCACATACATACATGACTCATTATGATAGGTCAATATAATTTAACATTTTTATTATATTTTATCTATGTGTGTATTTACTTACTGTGTGTTCATGCATGCATGTACCACAAGGCACATGTGGATGGAAGAGGACTATTTGTGGGAGCTGGTTCTCTCCTTCTAATCTGTGGGTTCTGGAGTTTGAACTCAAGTCATCAGTCTAGGCAACAGATACTATTAATGAGCCATCTCAGGAGCCCCAGATTAACACGAATATGACTCATACATGAGTTTTATATATGAGATGATAGATTAGTGTGAATATAATGACACTTTTAAGAATAACCAGACATAATACCTGAAATAGTAAAAGTGACTAATCCTAAATCTATCATAAAATATCAGAAGATCTGAAAGCTTAAGGAAAATCCCAGTTAGATAAGCAATTAAAGTAGGCCTAGAGTAGTAATGTGAAATGTGCTATTCAAGATTTTCATTCTTCTAATTCAAGAGCGACGGAAAGGTTAAGAATGATGTGGCACTGAAGCTAACCAATTGTAACAGGCATGTGAACTTCAGTCTTAAAAGGCATATATGATTCTGGGGAGTGTGCCTATGAGGATGTGAGAAGGACGGTGCATTGTGGGTGCTTCAGGCAATAGCTGTGATGACAGTGAGTAGCATTTCAGTTTAGCAGTTGCTACAGCTACAGCAATGCTGACATGCAGCAACAAAATGGGGTCCAGTTCTGAGTCTAGCTCTTCAGGGTCTACGGAGATGGCCCAGTGGGTGACTCCCACTCTTTACACTAACAAGTATCTGGTCGCCTTACTATATCCAGTTGTAAGGATTCTCTTGTGGTTTACTTGCTTTAGTAGGAATTAAAACCAGAACCATGCACTCTACCACCAAGTTACATCGTGTTCTAAGTATTGTTATATAGTTATCTTTAGTCTATTATGATTAAAGTCTCTTTATTCAAGAAGACACCAGGGCAAAACACAGGCCAGAGCTAGGTTATGGAACCCAGCAAGTGCGGCCAGAACAAAAAGGGGCCCGGGTCCCCACGTGCAGCCCCTTAAGAAGCTCCCTTACGTCACCCCGGCTTTCCTTCACCATGCCCTTATGGGCGAGTCCAGGTCCACCTGGTACCTGTCCCAGGACTATTGGGTGGGGATAGGGTCCCTCTCAACTCTTTCTAGGTAGAAGTAATTATTCCAGATACACATATATAATATCTTTATTAATTCTTCAAGAATCTCACAGGTTGCATTTCACTATCCACTCCCCCCGCAATTCCTAGATATAACCCTCACGTCTCCCAACTTTGTGTCCTCTTTAAAAAAAAAAAAACCCATCAACTATAATTTGTGTTGGCTAGACACTCATGGGTGTGGTGCCACACAGTAGAAACTAGAATGTGTTCAACTTACCAGGGGGTCACACCCTTTAAAAAAACAAAACAAAACAAAACAAAACAACAACACACAAAAAAACCTGACTCTCCTAGAAGCCATCAACTGTCAATAGATCTTCTGTTAGGGATGGGTGACTTATGAGCCCCTCTTCTCTTCATGCTGGAATAATCTTGTTAATGTCTTGTGCAGGCAAGCACAGCTGTCATGAGTTCTTGAGTGTAGTAGTCCTGTCATGCCCAGAAGACAAGGTTTCATTGTAGTCCTCATAAAACAGTAAATTGTCTCAGTATGGTGTGTGTGTGTGTGTGTGTGTGTGTGTGTGTGTGTGTGTGTGTGTGTGTGTGTGTGAGAGAGAGAGAGAGAGAGAGAGAGAGAGAGAGAGAGAGAGAGAGAGAGAGAAAATAATTAAAGAAAAAGACCATGGATATGAGGAGTAGGAAGGACACAGGAGGAGATGGAAGGAAAGAAGGAGAGGTGAAAATTATGATAAATACAGTACTCATTCGTGAAATTCTCAAAAATTAAAAATTGAAAAACAGGCCAGGCAGTGGTGGCGCATGGCTTTAATCCCAGAATTCGGGAAACAGTGGCAGGGGGATCTCTGTGAGTTCGAGACCAGCCTGGTCTATAAGAGCTAGTTCCAGGACAGGCTCCAAAGCTAGACAGAGAAAACCTGTCTCGAAAAAACTAAAAATAAATAAATAAAAATAAAGATTGAAAAACAGTAGTAGGCTCACCCCTGGGGCCTGTGAGCTCCCCTGACTCTACCATGAGCCATGGGATGGGCATAGTAAATGAACAAGTCTGAATGGCCACACTGGCTTGTGACTATGAGAATTCCCTTGATGTCACCTGAGAGTTTTAAATAAATGATAATAACAATCATTGTAAAGGGTTTTGTATTGGTTAGTAATTTTGTTTAATTTTACTTTTATTTGAGTAGGAATATCACTATGTTGTCCAGAATATATCCTGCCCTATATATTCCAGAGTATTGAATTATAGGTACATAACACCTAGTTTAGTATAACCAGGAAATTTTATTTTTGGTTTTTCCAAGACAGGGTTTCCCTGTGTAGCCTTGGAACCTGTCCTGGAACTAGTTCTTGTAGACCAGGCTGGTCTCGAACTCACAGAGATCTGCCTGCCTCTGCCTTGCAAGTGCTGGGATTAAAGGCGAGCGCCACCACTGCCCGGCACCGGGGAATTTTAAGTACAGAATATATATTATTCTTCTGAAATGTTACATGGTGCTATGGTGATATAGGAAAAACATGTTTGTTGTTATGAAAAGTGTGACATATTTACAGATAAAATGTCATGGCTTCTAAAGCTTATTTTTAAAGCATCTGAAAAATTAAGATAAATATTCAAAGCAAATAATAGCCAAATATTTGTTAAATTGTTAAATCAATAAGTCTTGGAGAAAATATACTGATGTTTTTCATTGTCCTATTCTTTCAACCTCTGCATGTCTGAACATTTTCAAAATAAGATGTCAAGAAAGTTAGGAAGAATTTGTGGTTTATATAAAATGTATAGTTTTTGGTAGGTGAACATATACCTTGAACAAAATAAGAAAATATGAAGATATTGACTACCATGCAGAGACACATTAGCAAGTTGGGAATTATCACAAGGATAGTGCATGACTGCAATTTGATTTTGCTACCCTGTGTAGATGTGAAATGTTTAAATAATGACAGCTAGAGTCACTGTCATAAAGTAAAAGGAGGTGTTTGGTGGTGTTAAATAGAAAGTAACACAGTGCAGCTCTAACCAGGATCTTTAAGCATGGCAGCTGTTTGATCCTAGCGTGTTGGGGTGTTCTGTGTTGTGTGGGTTGGTTGAAGAAAGAAGTCTCTTCAAGATGAAACTTTAAGGCCTGTGTGGCATCAGAGAGGTCCAGTCTCTCTGATGGTCTGAACCCTGAACAGCTATACAAGGGTCTGTTTATTGATTGTTACATAAAGTTGTTTTTTGTGTAAAGCATTTTCTCATGCCAAGGTCCCTAATCTAATCTACACGTCTCTCTAAAGGAAAGCATCATTTAGTCCTTTATTGTGTATCATTTGCCAAACACAATAATCTAAGAGTCTCTAGTGTGCCAGTGGCATCTTGTGACCAAAGCCATGCAATGCCCTTTCAGAAAAACAATTATACACACCATGGAAAACAATCACTGTTTTCCCCAAAGATTCTTTACTGTTTACCACAATGATTCTTCAAGGTCTAAGTACTTATAGAAAACATACTCATTCTATTGACTATCTCAGATACAGTGACTCTGCTAAATTCCTACAACTCAAAAGGGATCATAGCTCTAGAATGGCCACCATATAGGCAATGAGGATTAAACACAGGGCCAAAGAGAGCAAGGTTGGCCATGTGTTCTGAGGAGACAGAGAGGAGCACTCTCATTCTAACCACACACTGCAGACAAGCAAGCAAGCAGGCAGCCAGCAATGAATCTTTAGTATACATGGCAGATAAGCAGAACTTTCACATAAATATGTGATTTTTGGTCCTTAGAGGTGATACTTTGATAGGCAAATGCATCTGCCTTTGCAGCAAGGACATGAAACACGTGAACCAGGCCACCAATTATACCAGAATCACTTTCTTCACCATATGGAATGAGGCTCTCTCTGATGGTTAACGTCATCCTGCTGGTGGGATCTAGAACCACCTAGAAGACAAACCTCTGAACATGTCCATGAAGAAATTTCTACACTGAGGTAACAAGACCCACCCTGAATCAAGGTGGCACCTTCTACTGACACAGATCAATACATTTTACTCACAGACTGAATAAAAAAATAAAATAGGGCCTGGAGAGGTGGTGTTAGACCCCCGGAAAAACTCAGGTATCCAGGGTCCCAGCCCAGGACCGAGGTCACCCCAATCACCAGGCAGATTCAAGAGCTTGATGCAAACTGCATGAGGCTTTATTGTTGTTTAACGAGCTAACCCCATGTTAGCTGGGGTCTTTCACCCACCCGCCATGGTGGATGGCTCGCAAAGACACCTCGAACCGGCTTCGGAGAGATCTTGTAGGGCAGCGCGTAAGGGGAGTGTGTCTAGGGATACGCACAGGCTCAGGATTGGTGTGCCTCCAGGCTTGGAGGGCTTGCCCTGTGTTTATTGGCCAACTGGTTGTTATGGCCCATAGGCCCTCCCAGGGTGGTTGTTATGCTCTGAGCGTCATTGCTGTGCACTTGTCCATAAAGCACACCCAGTGCTGTAAAGCATAGCGCCACCAGCTAACTTCTGATTAGTTCCTTGCCATGAGGCAGGCATCTGACTTTCTAGTGACTAGGACAAGGTCAAACAAGCATGTGTTCAGCTGTTATGGCTGCCGACAGGGGCAGGCATCTGACCTTAGTGACTAAGACAAGGTCAGACAAGCTGTTATGGCTGCCGAAATGGGGAGCCGGTCCCTTCAGTGGCTTAGCCTTTAAGAGCACTGGCTGCACTTCAGACAACCTGGGTTAAAGGCCCAGCACCTATATGTTAGCTAACAACCATCTATTTAACTCTAATCCCAGGGGATCTGACTCCCTCTTCTACCCTCCATGGGCACCAGACACGCAAGTAGTACACAGTCATACTTGCAGGTAAAAATGTCCCTACACTTAAAATAACACCCCCCCAACCTCCCGCCCCTCCATATTTCAAGACATGGTTTCTTTGTGTAGTCTTGACAGTCCTGGAGCTAGCTTTGTAGACCACACTGGCCTGGAACAGAGATCCTCCCCAACACTAGGACTAAAGGCACACACCACCATGCCTGTCTTAAAATATTTTTAATTACACTTAATAAAACAAAATAAAAGCAGGGGTGGTGATGCACACTTTTAATCCCAGCACTCAGGTAAAGGGACCAGCTCCCCATTTCGGCAGCCATGACAGTGACACGTGCTCGCTATGACCTTGTCTTAGTCACTAGAGGTTAGGTGCCTGCCTCGTGACAAGGAACCAATCAGAAGTTAGCTGGTGGCGCTATGCTTTACGACCCTGGGTGTACTTTACGGACAAGCGAACAGCAATGACGCACCCTGGGAGGGCCTATGGGCCATAACAACCAGTTGGCCAATCAACACAGGGCAAGCCCTCCAAGCCTGGAGCCACACCAATCGTGAGCCTGTGTGCGTACCCCTAGACACTCCCCTTACGCTGCCCTACAAGATCTCTCGGCAGCCGGTTCAAACTGTCTTTTGTGAGCCATCTGCCATGGAGGGTGGGTGAAAGACCCAAGCTAACATGGGGTTAGCTCATTAAAAAACAATAAAGCCTCGTGTAGTTTGCAGAAACCTCTCGAATTTGCCTGGTGATTGGGGTGACCTCGGTCATGGCCTGGGACCCTGGATACCTGAGTTTTCCGGGGGTCTAACACAGGAGCCACAGGCCAGCCTCATTAAGTGAGTTCCAGGCCAGCTGAGAGCTACGTAGTGAGATTGTTAGTATTCGGGCAGTCACACCAGCCTGCCCTTGGGGACCTAACAGGATACCTCAACAACAACAGCCAAGATGGGACACTGTGACTACTGCAGCCACTGAGCAGAGCACACTCCCCATGCACATTCCCAACATCCACTTATGAAAAGCAAGTCCTTCTCATAATGAAGAGACTAGGCCCCTGTTTTAGCAGCCATGACAGGCTAACATGTGCTTGCCTGACCTTGCTGGGCCTGTCCTGCTCACTAAGAGGTCAGATGCCCTCCTCGTGGCAAGAAACCAATCAGAAGTTAGCCGCAGGGCTGTGCTTTATGGACAAGTGCACAAGTGACGTGCAGAGCATAGCAACCACCCTATAACAACCAGTTGACCAATCAACTCAGGGCAAGTGGTCCAAGCCTGGAGGTGCACCAATCCTGAACCTGTGTGTACTTCTAGACACTCCCCTTACGCTGCCCTATAAGATCCCTGTCTCCTGATTTCTCGGGTCTTTCTCCAGCAATCCTCGTTGGTGGATGGATGAAAGGCCTGAGCTGATGGAGTTAGCTCATTAAACAAATGCAATAAAAGACTCTTTGCCATTGCATTGAAATGGGCCTCTTGGTGATTTCGGGGTTTCAGAATTTGGGCACAGCAATCCCACTCTCTCTTCCTTCTGCTCTTGCTTAGAAAATGCCTTGGAAATACAGCCCACCCAATAAAGGTCCCATAGGAACTCTGTTGTGTGGTATGACTTTGTGGTGCCCCTTGTTTCCAACCTGCCAAGGTTACCTTCTGCTGTTAAACTATCACAAAATCCTGTCTCAAAAGATAAAAATAAATAAAATAAAATAAAATAAAATAAAAGCACTGGTATTTATCACTCCCTGCTTCCTGGATGTAGATGTAGTATGGCCACCTGCTCCATATTCCTGCTACTGTCCCTTCGGCACCATGATGACCTGGACCCTCACACTGTAAGTTAAAATAAACCCTTCTTTAAGTTGTCAGAGCAAGAAAATTAGCGAATATAATGGATTTTTACCAGGGAATTGGGGAACACTTTATCAAAACCTTTAATTCAACTCCCTAGGAAAAACAAACAAAACAAAACCAAAGTCTTTACATACAAATTTTTCTTAAATTCTGAAATAAGAGTATTCCCTTTGTGATGTATTATACTGAGATACCCGAGCCCAATGAAGCCCTTATCACTGCTAAGTCCAGATTCTCCAATCCTGAGTCAGTAACAAAAGGCTGTGCCCTTTGCAGAATTGGATCTCAATATGCTTATTTCTGTCCAGTGTGACAGAATTTGAGGGTTACACAGAATCATGAAAGAAGATTGGAAATTGAGAGTTGTGGGGCCCAGGGCAACTTGGTACACACCTGCCACGTGGTTGCACTGCTGCTGTGCCGAGGCACAGTGGAGAACAACCAGAAAGTAGGCCTCAAGTTTCAGTTTACCCTGGGGCAACACCTGACTCCAGGAGAGACCACAGGCTGGGACCACCTGGGCACCACCCAGGAATGGACCATCCAAGGGGAAAATACCTAACATTCCAAAGGAAATTCCTAATATTCCAACCATAGGAATCATAGGATCACCTGATGTCCCTTAACCTAACACACAGCCATCCCCTTTCACCAAGACACCCCTAGACAAATGTCAGCCAATCAGGGGTCCTGACCATAAAAATCTCTCACCCCAACCTCTGCTATGATAAAAATCCTACTCTGTAGGGGAAGCTGTAGTCACGCCTACTTAGGGGCTGGCTACAGATGTGCCTGACCACGCTTGCGAGGGTGTGGTCAGGGTGACATAGAGCGATGCTTGCATGGGACTGCGTTTTCTCTTTCGGTTTCACTTTTGTACTTTCTGAACAGACTGCTGCCACGACGGCTGGCTAGGTTGCTCTGTAAGTAGGGCTTTTCCCTATTAAATACCCTTATATTTCTACTTGGCTCTGTATTGGTAATTTCCCACTATATCTGGTGTCAGAAGTGGGATATTGGAAACCTACACCCCATTTGGGACAGGCTATGGGTCCCACCGGGCCTGCGGCCTTGGTGGGGAAAGCGCCCTCTCTTCACAGGTGTTCCAAGTTCCCAGCTGACCCGCTGTCGCTGAGCTGCTCCCAGCTTGGAGACTAACACAGACCTCCTCGGGTTTTACCACCAGCTTGCACTGCTGCCTACCCGCACCTGGAGGCCTCCAGCCCTTGAACTGAGTTGGAGTAGGTCTTGGCTTTCAGCAGGGTCCATGCAGTGGCCTTAAAGCTGCACCTCATTCAATGGTTACAGCCTAAATGCCATATACTCTCTAAGATAAGCACAGCTGCTTTTGTGACCTCTCTCCACAGCTGTCACCCACCACTGCCGAACACCTCGGACTAACTGAACACCTGTGCCACTCACTGGTCAAAGATAGTTACTGCATCTGGAGTAGAAATCAGGTAAAATTATAGTGGAATATTTATCATTTGGTAAAATTGGTAATATTTTTGCTTATTACATGAATTCACTGTTTGAGGAGGATGCTAATTTGCCAATTACTGGCCTATATGCTGTAATGGCAGTTAGCTTGCTGGTAAAAATAGTATTAGTAGCCATAGGACTCAGGAATAGTGATAAGGATAATCTCACCACCTACTTACAGGAAATAACAGCTTTACACAATGAGGTTTTGGAGAACAGATTAGGTCAGACCACAATTGTACAACAAGTGGAACAGAAATTGGATGATAAGCTTGGCTCTGTGTCCAATATGCTAAAAACAGAGCTGTCTGTTACCCAAGATGAGATACACCATATCCATGCCATGTCTGAGGCCTTGAGGCTAGGCTGTCAGAAGACCATGATGAGCTAAAGAATATCTGTAGCCAACTAGAAACTCAGATAGGCAATGTTACCCAGAAATTAGATACAAAGATGCAAGATACCCAGGATAGGGTTAAAGAATTGGACAATGCCATTCAATCAATTATTGAAGCATCCAAGGTAGCAGATCACAAATTTGAGTCTAGATTTAAATGTTTGGAAGATAATTTACAATACAGGGCTGACAGATTACATAGGTCCATATGGTCGATTGCTGAAGACTCAAAATCAGCAAATCATGACCTCGAATCTAGACTCCAATACCTAGAAGGCAGTTTCCATGCCATCCAGATGCTGCCTAAGGATGATCATATTAAAGACCTAGAAAAACATATAAATGAGCAGTTAGAGCAATTGACAGATTCACTAACATGCTTAGAATCTTTTATCATTAAGGAGATTGAAACTTTTCAAAAGGATATCATTACTAGGCTTAAAGATCATTAGGATGCCTCAGAAGCAGAATCACTCCAATCCGAGGCACCTACTCCACTCAGGTATCCTGACTATTCTTCTAAGGTTGTTACTTGAACACCATTAATGTACCCAGCTACCATGGTAGAAAAGCCAGCTTCTAAGAAACACCCTCATGGACAGATGGCTTATAAATGGCAACCTATACAGCTGAAGGATCTTAAAAATATTAAAGAATCAGTTGTCTCATATGGTCTCCATAGCCCATACGTAAAACAGCTATTACATTCATGGGCAACCTTTAACAGGGTGACACCCACAGATTGGGAAGGATTGGTAGCAGCTGTACTTGAGAATTCATGCCAAATCCAGTGGAAGGCATTAGTAAGGGAACAGGCAAAGCTCCTTGAGCATCAGGGCATAAAGGAAGGTTTTGAAGCCCCTCTAGATAAGCTTCTTGGTCAGGGTATTTATGCTGACCCACAGGTTCAGGCTCAATATGATAATAAGATACTGTCTCTATGCAGGAAAACAGCATTAAATGCCTGGGATAAGGTTCATGAGCCAGGAGAATGCCTAGAAGCTTATACCAGAATAGAACAGGGTCCTACAGAACAGTTCCAGGACTTCTTACAAAGGTTAACTAGGGCAATAGAATTACAGGTAACAGATCCAGAAACAAGACAATCAATTATATATACAATAGCTTATAAAAATCAAACCCAATATGCAAAAGAATACTTTTGCCTTTAAAGATCAGATCAGCTGCGCTAAAAGAATGGGTTTTGTATGCATCCAACATTGACTATAATGAGCAAGATACTGGAGCTTGGGTAGGAGAAGCCATCTCCAAAGGTTTAAAACGACAACAGGAAATTAAAAATTCTAGAGGTGAGGATGTAAGGGCTTGGCAAGTAGAGGCACCTTACAGAGGTCAACATAGATGCCAAGAGGCTAGAGGTTACTACTACTATGAACCAGAACCTTGGGTAGGAAGAGACTTCCCCTGGAGACCACGAAGGCACCAGGAACCTAGATGTTTCAACTTTGGTAAAATGGGACATACTAAGAGAAATTATAGACAAACAAATTCTAACAATGCCTCATACGGAAGGCCACTGCCTTCTGGATTGTGTATAAGATGTGGTAAGGGCAGACACTGGACCAATGAATGTAGATCGACCAGGGATATACAAGGAAACCCATTAAGGTCCGGAAACCCCGAGGGGGGGGGGAAATTAAGAAGGCCCCCACATCGAGAAAGGTCGGGTCATTCCCAGTAGCAATGGGAGACAATCTCTCACAGGACCAATAGATACTTCTTTGCCTATTGTGAAAAATGATTCTGCTCTAGATGGTAGTTTGAATAGTGATGAAAAATCAAGTGTAAATGGACAAAATGAGAAACACATATTTTGGCAAGCTTCTATTAATGATAAAAGGCCTCAGTTGAAAGTGAAAATTAGTAATAAAGTTATTTATGGCTTAGTAGACACTGGGGTGGATGTAACTATTATTACCCAAAAATCTTGGCCTTAGAAATGGCCTCTTAGAGAAGCAAATGTACAATTTTTAGGAATTGGGACTCTATCTAGAGTTCGACAAAATGTTAACTCAGTAGTCGCATTGGACCAAAAGAACAGAAAGGGATACTGAAACCATACGAGGCAGATATAGCTATAAATCTCTGGGGTCGTGATCTCTTACAGCAATGAAATACTCAGATTAATATTCCTCCAGTGCCAGATACAAATTATGTACAATCTTTAGATAGTAGAAAAAATCTGGTAAGACGCTATGGAAAATGGTTACCAACCATCCATGCTGTACAGAAACTAAGTATAAATGATGGACTTTCAGAGGAGCCAAAGACCCTGCCATTGAAGTGGTTTACAGATGAACCAGTTTGGGTAGGACAATGGCCCTTGACCTCTGAGAAGCTAGAGGCTTTAGAAAAGTTAGTATAGGAACAGCTAGATGCTGGACATATAGAGAAATCTACCAGTCCTTGGAATTCTCCTATATTTGTTATCAAAAAGAAGTCAGGTAAGTGGAGATTGCTGACAGACCTGAGAGCCATAAATAAGGTAATTCATCCAATGGGCTCTCTACAACCTGGAATGCCATTACCTTTCTTAATACCTAAAGGGTGGCCTATCATAGTCATTGATCTAAAAGACTGTTTTTTCACAATACCGTTACAGAAAAATGATAGAAAAAAATTGCATTTACTGTACCAACTCTTAATAATTCACAGCCAGTTAGGAGATATCAGTGGAGAGTTTTGCCACGAGGAATGCTAAATAGTCCTACTTTGTGTCAACACTTTGTACAGCAACCTTTGGAAATAATTCCTAAGAAATTTTCACAATCTCTTGTTTATCATTACATGGATGACATTCTTATATCAGATTCCAATAAAGAAACTTTGGAACATATGTTTGAAATGGTGAAGGAAGTTCTGCCTCGTTGGGGTTTACAGATTGCCCCAGAAAAGATACAAAGAGGAGATTCTATTATCTATTTAGGTTACAAGATAGACTTACAAAGAATCAGATCTCAAAAGGTACAAATTAGGAGAGATCGTTATCAAACTCTTAATTCTCTTCAGAAATTATTAGGGGAAATTTCTCAATTACAGATGATTATTGGTGTAGAAGGACATGACTAAAGCATTTAAAAATGGCCCTTAAAGGTGATAAGGACCTAAACAATCCGAAAATATTATCTGCTGAGGCAGAAAAAGAGTTACAATGGGTAGAAAACAGAATATTGGATGCACACGTAGATCGGATAAACCTTAATTTAGATTGTATTCTGGTTATCTTGCCATCAAAAGAATACCCTTCTGGAATTATGATACAAAGGGAACACACTATATTGGAATGGATATTTCTGCCACATAAACAGAATAAAAAGTTAAAGACATATATAGAAAAGATTTCTGATTTAATTTTAAAGAGAAAATTAAGACTTCATCAACTGACTGGAAAAGATCCAGCAGAAATTATAGTACCTTTAACTAATGAAGAAATTTCCTCCTTATGGAAGGATAATAAATATTGACAAATAGCTCTTACTGAGTTTTTGGGAACAATTAGCAACAACTATCCCAAATCTGACAGAATTAAATTCATAAAAAAAGACAGTCTGGATTCTCCCACGTATTGTAAGACAAACTCCCATTTCTGGAGTTCTTACCTTCTACACTGATGCCAACAAATCAGGTAAGGCAGGTTATAAAGCAGATGAGGTAAATAAAGTAGTTCAAAGCCCATATACATCTATATAGAAGGCAGAATTATATGCAATTCTCATGGTACTTATGGATTTCACAGAACCTCTTAATATATTTACTGATTCTCAATATACAGAGAGAGTCGTGTTACACATTGAGACTACAGAATTTTGTTCCTGATAATACAGAATTAACTTCTCTGTTTTTACAATTACAGGAAACTATCGAAAACAGAAGCAATCCTATATACATTACACATATCATATCCCATATGGGTCTTCCAGGCCCACTAGCACAAGGCAATGATGAGATTGATGGTTTATTAATTGAAAATGTGCTAGAAGCCTCAGAATTTCATAAGAAACATCATGTAAATAACAAAGGTTTTAAAAAGGACTACTCCATCACTTGGCAACAAGCCAAGGAGATAGTGAGAAACTGTCCTACTTGTTCCTTTTATAATCAAACTCCATTGCCAACAGGTTGTAATCCTAAGGACACTGGGAGAAATGAGGTTTGACAGATGGATGTCTTTCACTTTACAGAGTTTGGAAATTTAAAATATGTACATCATACTATAGACACATTCTCAGGGTTCCAATGGGCTACTGCTCTTAACTCTAAAAAAATTGATTCTGTTATTGAAAGGTTCAGGCATTATGCTGGCCTGCCCTGTTACCTGGTGGAATCCACTCAGGCAATACCCTGGTCAGCCCAAGGTTCCATGGGAAAGAAGTCTGCACACAGGTGCAGAGGACCCCTTCAAAAGATAGACCCCTGCCCCTTTACGCTCTCTCTCTCCCTGTCTCTCTCTCTCCCCCGTTTCTCTCTCTGTCTCTCTCTGTTTCCCTGCTCTGTCTCTCTATGGCGACCGGCCATGGCGGTCAGCCATTTACCCCTGTTCCTCTTCTTAGTCTCCCCATTCTGCCTTATAATAAACTTATAGTCTTAAGTCTCATGTCTCAGCAATTTCTCTTTTCTTCTTTTTAAACAAAACAATAACAGTTATTACACACCTGCTAGAGGTGATGGCAGTTATGGGTATACCTACACAAAAACTACAATGCTCCAACATATGTGTCTACAAAATTAGAACAATTTTTCCAAATATTATGACATAAAGCATGTTACCGGCATACCACACAATCCTACAGGACAAACAGTGGTAGAGAGATCTAATAGAACACTAAAGGAGATGCTCAACAAACAAGCTTGGAAGACTAAACGCCCCAAACTTAGGTTGCATAATGCTTTATTAACACTAAACTTTCTTAATGCCAATGAGAAAGGACAAACAGCTGCAGAAAGACACTGGACTACGGAGAAAACTGCTGAACTGAATCATCCGGTATACTTCAAAAATGTACTAACCTCGGTATGGAAACCAGGACATGTGTTACGTTGGGGTAGGGGTTTTACATTGGTTTCTACAGGAGAAGAAAAACTTTGGATACCATCAAAGTTGATCAAGATTGGAGTGGAAAAAGAAAAACCTCTCAACAAGGACAAATGACAGGTATTCTACTAAGGTATATCTCATAAACTAAATAGAAACCCCCCAAAGGAAGGGAAATTGTTTTGCTTTTATCTTCACAGGAAAACTCATCTCCAAAAGACAAAGGACACTACATGCTTAAGAAGAAAATGTAGCTATAACCATTAAACAAAAGGAACATGCCATATGGTAAACTTTACAGCTGTCTCTCAGAGAACTCTATTTCTCTTCATTTCCTAGTCCCTATTTAATTAAACCAATGCTGGATTTAGAGGTGGATTTGGCTTTCCTCCTCTAAAATCCAAGCACATTATTTAACTAAACTTTAGTGTTTCTGTATTATATCAAGAAGCCAATTGATGTAATACAGAATAAAAGAAGAATTTGGGGACTGTCTTTGTCTTTTCTTGGATCTTTCTCTCAAGGTGTACACCCTCTCATAATTGTTATGCTCTCATGGTTGCATTCCCCAGCATATGTACACACAAGCAAACATTTCTCTACTGTTTGTTTGAGTCCCACACAGCCAATGAAGACCTGCCTGTCAGCAATCCATGGACACCCTGGGAAGAAAATGGGCCACACCTCCTTGACTGCACTGGATCCAACTTGCTCCATTTCAACTGAGACTCGGGCCAGAGGTTTGGGTACTGACTTCAATCAAGTTGAGGATTTCAATCGAGATCTTCAATCAAGCGAATCCCATCTAACATGGACTGGATACAATCCATTCAAGACTTTCACTATACTAACATTTTCTTCTTACAGGACCCCACAAGGATGTCATCATTCCATTTCAGCAGGAAGTAACTTGGAGGATGCTATGCCCCCTTTTCCCATTGTTGTCATTTAGGACAGTGTATATACCTAGTTAGGGATAGCTTCCTATTGCTTATAGTTGGGATTAGAAGGAGGTATTCAGGCTTGGACACCTCTTTCAGATGACTTTAGGGTTTAGTTAAAATAGATAGTTAGGATGTGATACTTTACACTGTTAAGTTTTAATCCTCTTTTATACTAAAAGGGGAATTGTAGGGGAAGCTGTAGCCACGCCTACTTAGGGGCTGGCTACAGGTGTGCCTGACCACGCTTGCGAGGGCGTGGTCAGGGTGACATAGAGCGATACTTTCATGGGACTTCGTTTTCTCTTTCAGTTTCACTTTTGTACTTGCTGGACAGACTGCTGCCGCGCCGGCTGGCTAGGTTGCTCTGTAAGTAAGGCTTTTCCCTATTAAATACCCTTATATTTCTACTTGGCTCCGTATTGGTAATTTCCCACTATACTACTCCACTCCGGCTGGGCATTCTCTGTTCTCAACCGCTGCATGGGACAGACAGAGAGTCCAAGCTCCAGCTTGAATAAGGCTCTTTCCTTTTACACATGAGTTCGCACTCTGTGTTGGTTTTTGGGTGACCCTGAGGTCTGTGCATAAGAACAACCAGCCTAGGGAAACAAAAATCAGCAATGGAAAAAACAGGCAAAAAAAAAAAAAAATGGAGTTACACAGAGGAGGAATTTCTTAACTCTAAGTATGACCTTTAGTCGAGCTGGAGTAGGTGACTGTGGAGAGATGTTCTATCTCTCTCTTGCTCACACACACATGCACATGTGTGCAGTTTTCACAAAGGTCTTTGGGCCACAGAAGTTCTGTCATCCTTCCCTATGATATTGAGATTGGTCTGCCCTGCCCTCTCCTTCACAGGCATCAACCCCACCCGCTCTACCCCCACATCACTAAAATAAGCACACAGAAGTGATAGCCTGAAGCAAATTCTAAAAGGCCTTAGGCAGATCACACTGGTTTTGCATCAAATTTATTGCTGAGTTTCACTGGCTTCTTCTGATCTGCTTTATTGCTGATTTTAATCTTGTTTGTTTTAGGCTTCTGGGCCTTGGCTGCAAAACACCTAATATACTCTTTGTAGCTAGAGACTATATAAATAAGATGCATCAGATTCCCATTATGACCATAGTATATCATCCATATTATGCAGCATCCATAGGTGGTCTATATTTGTAATCATTCTTCTCAACTCTAAATTAATACAATGAATTTAGAAACCCCTCCACCTCTCATCAGAGTAAATAATTGAGTACTCTATTATAATAATAAAGCATTTCTCATTGTAAGTACTCCTTCCCAAAGGCAGTCTATAGGCAATGGTGCTAAAAGATGCTTTGAGGGCAGTTAGTGGCGTTTGTTATTTTGCCTTACATTTTAAACCACTTTTACTCTACTCAGCCCTCCCAGGATTCTGTGGCAAATGTTCTATTTTTCTGGGTAGGTAAGCAGGCACAAGCAGGCATCAGCTCTCCATGGCATCACAATTATCCTAGGAGAGAGTGCAGCATAAGGCTCACAGCAAACACAGAGCTGGAGTGGGTGTTTCTGTTTATCATGTACTCCTGACCTGTTCCATCTTCCTCTCCAGTAAGTGTGCCTGAATCCAAGTGAGGTCTAAGAACTGCACATCTGGGGTTGTGTCTTGTCTATTGTAAATCCTTCCCGTGCTTTTTCTGTGGCTGGAACTAATGACTGTTGAGTCACTGGAGAAGAAACCTCACACAGGCTTCTTACCTGATTCACCTGAAGCACCGAGAGCAGAAAAAGACAGCACTGTCTCTGAGAATTGCCCAGGACCAAGCGATAAGACAGCACTGTCTCTGAGAATTGCCCAGGACCAACCTGTGCGCGCGTACACACACACACACACACACACACACACACACACACACACACACACACACACACACGTGTGCCGGTTGGTTTTTGTTTTGTTTTGGTTTTTTTTTGTCATGTTGACACAAGCTAGAGCCATCTGGGACCCTCAACTTAGAAAGTACCTCCATCAGACTGGCCTGTACAAAATTCTGTGGGGGCATTTTCTTGATTAATGATTGATGTAGGAAGCCCCAGCTTCCTGTGGAGAGTGCCACTCTTGAGCAGGTGGTTTTGGGTTTTGGGGAAAACAGGCAGATTGAGCCATGACGAACAAACCAGGAAGCCAGTGTTCCCCCATAGTCTTTGCTTCAGTTCCTGCCTTGAGTTTCGACCGTGGCTTCCTTCCCTTGATGATGGACTGTAAGGTAAAAGAAAGCGTTTCCTTGCCATGTGGCAAAGGAGGACAGAAGTCCTCTCTAAAAATAAAAGTGCTGGGAAAGGAAAGAGGGTGAGTCGTGGATAGGTTGCCTCATAAATCACCAGTGACTTCTGTTGGATACCAGCACATTTGTTGGAAGTTTCACACTGTATGACCCAGGCTGGTTTTTCTCACTTTACTCCACTCCTAACTAGTCTCCCACAGTGATCTTGGCTCTGAGCCTTCTGTTCATCTAGCTGCTGCAATTAAAGTCTAGTTCAGTAGAAGTTGTCCTTCTCAAGGTATATTTACTAAGGAGCACTATTTATACGGTCTGGCCTGGGAAACCTTGACAGCAATGTCATAAGTGCTCTCTGAGTGGTCATCTAGCCACCCACCATCTCTCTACCACCGCCAGTTCTAATCTGTCCACACACCTAAAGGATTTCCCATAAGGAAAGTATTAACTCCCCATACTACTGTCAGCAATTTATACACAGGTGCTAGTGAAAGACCCCTGCAGGTTCAGGCCCCAGGATCATGGCCCAGGACTACAGAGACCCCAATCACTAGGTGGAGGGGAAAGCTTGACGAAAACAGCAAGAGGTTTTATTGCAGTTGTTTAATGAGCTAACCCCATTAGCTCGGGCCTTTCATCTGCCCACCATAGCAGATGGCTGGGAAAAGACTCGAGAAACCACAGGACAAAGCTCTTATAGGAAAGCATAAGGGGAGTGTCTAGGGTTAAGCACAGGCTCAGGATTGGTGTGCCTCCAGACTTGGAGGACTTGCCCTGAGTTGATTGGTCAACTGGTTGTTATGGACCATAGGCCCTCCCAGGACGGTTGCTACGCTCTGCGCATCATTGCTGTGCACTTGTCTGTAAAGCACAACCAGAGCCGTAAAGCATAGCACCACCAGCAAACTTCTGATTGGTTCCTTGCCACGAGGCAGGCATCTGACCTCCTAGCGACCAAGGCAAGGTGAGGGCAAGCACCTGTTTGGCTGTTATGGCTGCCGAAATGGGGAGCTGGTTCCTTCAGTGTGCTATCTGTTCAGCACAGGGTGGGGGTGGGGGGCCGGGATTTGCTTCTGGTGTGTATAGGGAGGAAGGCAAGTTCTGGGAGTAGGGGTGGGGTGCCCCAGACACCCCAAGGGCTTCTCTCCAATTATTATTCTTAGCAGCAGCCTCCATTTTTGCTAAGCAAGAAAAATGTCTAGGAAATACTACAGGAGGCATTAGGAGATAAGTTTAATGTGTCAGGAAATTAGCCATGTTCAGGACATAAAGATAACCAATGATTTCTTAGCAGGAAAAGGTGAAGGGGCAAGGGCAAGCGTCTGAGATGTTAGCCATGTTCTCCTGGGCTAGTGGGAGCCACACAGACCTGTTTAGAGGCCTGTTTACTTGTGGCAACCCAGGCAGCTGGGAGCTAAGGAGGCATGTTTCCTTCTGAGTTCTGCTTCATTTAAGATGCTCATTGAGGAATTAAAGAATACTGAACACATTTAAGCTACACACTATTGGAATGTCAAATGAGTTATAACCATAGGTTAAACAGAAGTCCATTTAAAAATTATTCAGAATGGCCTTGGATTGTAGTTCAGTTGGTAGAGTGCTTTTCTGGAATTCATGGGAATTCAAGAAGCCCTGGGTTCCTCAGCACTGGGGATAGCCACATCCTTGTAGTCTCAGTACTGGGGATGTAGAGGCAGAAGGATTAGAAGTTCAAGGTCACTGGGTGGTGGCCCATACCTTTAATCCTAGCACTTGGGAGGCAGAGGCAGGCAGATCTCTGTGAGTTTGAGGCAGGCCTGGCCTACAGATCAAGTTCCAGGACAGCCAGGACTTATATAGAGAAATCTTGTCTCAGAAAAACAAATAAACAACAACAACAAAAAAGTTCAAGGTCATTCTTGGTTATGCAGTGAGTTCAAGTAGAGACTAGGCTATATGATACTGTCTCAAAAATAAGTAAGAAAATATAAAAACATATTACAGTTTTGATTGTCTGGGAAATAAAATAAGATTTACAAATGGAAGCTTAAAATGTAAGGAAAATAACATTCAGCTATAAAAAGCAATGAAGTGATTTGTGCCACAAAATGGATGTCCTACTAGCACATCAGGCTGCAGAAAGTGAACACAAAAGACGGCGGAGGCTTCCATTTATGTGGAATAGCATGTTAGGTAGGTTCACAGAGATACTGGCAGAGCAGGGGGGAATAGGAACAACAGCTCACTGGGTAGCAGAAAGGGAGCCATGGAAACATCTGGGAGACACAAAGGATGCTCAGCATCAGGAACACACCCACCACCCCTACCCTGTCCACTTGGAAATGCTCCATTTTGTGTGAATTTCAGCTTAATTAAAAACTTAAGGAAGGTTAGATTTAGAAAAGTCAAAGTTTCATACATTCCATAGCATTTTTTAAACCTCTAGATGTGTGTGTGTGTGTGTGTGTGTGTGTGTGTGTGTGTGTGTGTGTGTGTGTGTGTGCCCAAACTATATTAAATAGCACACAAAGCCATCACATTCTCTTTTGGCTTTTAATGGGGGCTATGGGGGCTATTACTAGGGCCACGTTTGTGGCTGGGTGTGGGAATGGGAGTTTTGTTCCACACACTGTCTGAGATGGTTTACTGCCTCAGCAGATCTAATCTCATAGCTCTCCAGAGAAGAGAGCGTTGAATAAAGCAGATGGAAAGGGAACTCATGTAGTTTAGGGAACTGTTTGTTCTTTCCTCCAGCCATTTGTTAAACCTGAACTTGATCCATGCGATATGGTCTCTCTGAAATAAACTCACTGCCAGGAAGGAGAGTCTATAAACATCCCCTGATAAATCCATAAATTGAAAGTGTAGGATTTACAGGGAGACCTTGATAATGACAATAATGACTTCCTACACAGGTAGGTGCTATTTGGTCCTCCAAGAAATGGACACTGAGTTCATTTTGGGATTTAACTGGAGATGTTTTCTACCTTAGCATAGGAAGTTATCTTAGTGATAGTGGGATGGATTGAGCACTTCTGTAATTTAGGGAAGAAGAGAATAAATTCCAAAAATCATCTGCTTGAAAACTCTTCCCAGAATCGACAGATAGGGATCATCACCTCAAGTGTGAACTTGGAGTAACTACAGCACCAATACTCATTTGCAACAAACATGCAGGTCTGAACACAAGAAGATGGCCATTCCGATAAAAGCCAGTACACAGTAGAGGATGCTCTCAGTCTCCTCTGCTTCAGTTGGATTACATTTACTATCAGAAGCTTGATCTGAAGTCTAATTAGGTTAGAGTTGATAGATACAATAAATAAAATACAATGCATTCAATTAAACTGCAAGTCTGAGCAATGAAGAGATTTCTAGTATAAATGTGCTCCAAGTGCCACTTACAAGTTACTTAGATTTTAAAAACTCTGAAGCCCAACTTTTATTTATATCTTATTGAGAGAGAGAGAGAGAGAGAGAGAGAGAGAGAGAGAGAGAGAGAGAGAGAGAGATGCTGAGAGAAAGCACGGCTTTCCCAGTTTCTATGATCTACCATGCTGAGACACGTAGTAGTAGCTCATCTATTCTAAGACCCAACAAAGAGGTGAAATATTAGTCTGAAATTTGGGGTTTCCTTTATGATGACTTTCTTCCCAGCCCTCCTGTACTGCCTCCATCTTTTGTTCTTTTCTAACTCAGAGATTTCTAGTTAACCTCAAGTGTCTCACTTTGTGATCATCTTCATGGTTTACGTCCTCTGGGGAACCTGTCTTCCTCTCTCTGTTTTCTTATGAAGCCCCTGAGATTTCATTTTGTTGAAGAGTTTTCTCAACCCAAGGAGAAAGTAAATTAGGACTGTTAACCCACCGCAGCCCAGACCAGGTGTAGGGAGGGAGGCAGCAAAAATAGGAAGTAAAAGAAAAAAGGGAGGGGGGAGTCTCTTTAACTTGCTGCCGTTTGTCATCTATCACACACTTTGGGACCGGCTGTGTCTGTGGTATTCACTGTACAAGCAAGCTTTGTGGAAACTGGGCGAGCCACTTGACCTCGATTTTTTTCCAGAGTAAATAAAAATAATCTCAACCTAAGGCTGCTGGTAAGTCCTAATGAAAAAAGGATAGGAAAATACTTTATAAAATGATAAGAGCCATGATTGTAGGAATTAGTTTTCCTCTTGCAAGACCACAACTGATACAAGCTTTGAGCTCTTTCAAGGAAACACTATCCATATATTCTCTTTACCACCACTGTAACCTCAGCCTCTAGTCCAAAAGTGTTGAACGTGATAAGGGGCGGAGCTTAATACAAGTGAGTCACATGTCACCTCCAGCATCAATCACCGGACCTTTCAGTTCCCCAGGTTTACTCTCCTTTAGTATTCAGGTGATGATCAAGGAGAAACAGTGGTGAGATTTTTTTTTTTTAAAGCTACCTTGAGTCTCTAGGAAATTATAACATTTCAAATGTATGAAAAGAAGTACTTGGGAATTAAACACCAGGAAACATCTATCAAAACACAAAGAAGTGACAAATTACTTTATAATATGCATAAAAGTATGCATTTGAATGATCCTCCTGAAAGATGTTGGGAGGGGAGCACATTTCTAGGTGGCAAGCAGGAGATGGGTGCCTACCTTATTCTTACATTTTTGGTCATGAGCCTAGCCTTTAACAGCTGAGCCATCTCTCCAGACCTACCTTATTCTTTTACTAAATCTTCCAAGACAGGGAACTTTGGGAACTCAAAGAGGATTGTGAAGCTCCTTTCTTTCTCTTGCTTTTTTGGATTTTGCATTTAACAAAGCACCACAACCTTAATGGCTACATCCATCATCTCGGAGGACCTCCTGCTATATTTTGCTTTGTTTTGGTTTTAAAGCATTCTGCTTGTTCTCTCATCTCTCCAGCTCCACAGAGAGAAGCTCTGTCTCCTATCTGTTTCTTTAAGCAATTTAACAATACTTTTCATCATTTGAAGGCCTCATTCATTTGCACATTGGATGGGGATCATACGCACCCACCACTCCCTCCCTCCACTGCTCTCCAGTGCCCCCACCCTATCTCCCTTCCAATGTCATGCCTTGCGTTTCATCCAGTTTGGCAAACCCAAGTGAATATGCCACTCAGGAGCCCTTGTTGGAAGCCCCTCGTGGCTGCTTAACACATGTGTCAGTGTGATGGTTTGAGTGAGGTGTTCCCCATAGGCCCATGCATTGTACTCTTGGTTTGGTCCGTAGTTGATGGAGCTGTTTGGGGAGATTACAGGCATGGAGACCTGCTGGAGGAAGTCCATCATTGGGCATGGCTTGTGAGTTTATAGCCTTGCTCCATTTCTAGTTTACACTATGCTTCCTGCTGCCATGCTTTCCCTGCCATTATGGACATCTAGCAGCCTGGAATCGTAAGCCCAAATAAACTCTTTCTTAAGGTGCCTTTGGCCATGCTATTTTGTCACAGAAATAAAAAAGTAGCTCAGTCAGTCAGCATGTGCTGCCCTTGAGGGATTAGATCATAGGTTGAACAGATGCACACAAAAACCAGCGAGTGTTTAATCTTCAATTCATGTACGGATACTAGGTAAAAGACACACATTAGTGGGGTAACCGGAAGAAGGATGTCCTGTGTTCCTGGCTTTTTTAGACTGCCAGTCTATTGCAAATCCTGGCCTCAGTTTGCACTATAAAACCTAAACTACAAACAAAACAAAACAAAACAAAACAAAAAAACAAGGGGAGGAATGGTGGCTCCATGGTTAAGAGCACTGGCTGTTCTTGCAGAGGACCTGGCTTCAGTTCCCAGCAGCCACAGGCAGGTCACGATTGTTATTTCAGTTCCAGGAGATCCAATGCTTTCTTCTAGCTTCCATGGACATCATATACACATGTGGTATATACATCCATACACATAAAAATAAACAAATTCTGGGTTGGAGAGATGGTTCAGAGGTAAAGGGCACTGGCTGTTGTTCCAAAGGTCCTGAGTTCAATTCCCAGAAACCACATGGTGGCTCATAACCATCTGTAATGAGATCTGGTGCCCACTTCTGGCATGAAGAGACACATGAAGGCAGAATACTGTATACATACGAAATAAATAAAATTTTAAAAATTCTTAAAATAACAAAATGCTGGAGAAATGGCTCTATGGTTAGGAAGGCTTGTTGCTCTTTCAAAAGACATGGATTTCATAGTCAGCACCCACATGGTGGCTCACAAGCATTTGTAACTCCAGTTTCAGGGGATCCGAGGCCCTGTCAGAAGCCAGAGATTGCACACATGAAGTGTGGATACATACATGCAGGCAAAATACCCCTTACATATAAAAAAATATAAACCAATCTAAACCTAAAAATGTCTTAGCTGACAATCATTAGATCACGGGACTTGAGAATTCTCCAAAAGGACTTAACTGGAAGCAACCTAGAAAACTAAACCTACTCGAAGCTGTAGATCAGTCACTCCTGTTGTGGTGAAAACCAAATTGCCAGGGCATGTGCTTCCTGTCCTTGTGGGCTTCTCCAGAGGAGCATGAGAACAAACAACCTAAAAGAGACATCTGGTCCACCATGATTTGGAAGGGAAAAACTGTGACCTTACTTCATCAATATTCCACCTGTCTCATAAATATTCATTAAAAACTACAGAACCCTTATAGGGCAGCTCACTCCAGTCTCTCTTTGGAGTGCTTCCTACTTCTGCTCAAACTGACCGTGTATCTCAACACCCTCCTCACAACATGAGCAAAAATAATAAAACATCTAGTTCTATTAAAAACGAAAGAGCTAGGTTTTAATATTTCACCTATGATTGACACTGACAGCTCGCCTTGGTTCATGACATTTGTTGACAGTGGTACCCTGGGGAGAAAGGAATTCTACTTCGAGCCAATGAGCTGGCATTGACACTGACCTCCATTCTCATTCACTCTATTGCATTGAGTTCTGACATGTTGCAATTTGCATGTAAACAGTTACATGGATTTACTGATTCCCCTGTTTAATTTTAATCCACAAAAATGAAGTGAAGGCTTTAAAATATTCCTGCAGAGAGACCATGAGTTGAGTTGAATTTTAATAATAAAGTACAAGGAAGCAAGGAGTTGGTGGGGCTGATCCTTTTCCTCCAGAATAAATTGAGTGACAAATTGTAGGTGAGGACAGTGGTGAGCTAATAGACTAAATGGGTTTCTCTTGCTTAAAGATATTTTGTTTCCAATGGCAAGAAAGATTATATGACCATATTTAGTAGTATATGCATATTACAAAACCTACAAATACTTTGCAATTATAAGCTGGAAGGAATGCTACTAATAAGAATATGCAACCAGCTGGGTATGATGGGTTACATCTTTAACCCTAACATTCTTTCAATCTCAGCACTCAGAAACGTATAGCAAAAAAGGATGAAACTCAATAAGAGTATGGAGTTGATAAAGCATGCTGCAGCCCCCCAACCACCTTCTCCCTGGCAGCTGGGAGGCAGCCAAGAGAACTGTGAAATATAACTTTACTTTGTTCAGTGCCTGGGCACATAGGATAGGTCAGCTAGATCCCATGGTAGGGTGCTCACCCACACCCCTGAGAACCTACAGAATCCAGAAACATCCCTTGTCCTCTGGAATTGGAGGTTTTCTCTCTCTCTTCAAGTCCATACTATTATATATGTCCCTGGTTTGATACTAGTAACTCTGATATTCCAGGAACTAGACAATCTGTCTCTTTCCCTTCAGGACCCCTGTCATGTGATTTGTGTCAGTTATCTCATTTAATATTCTCATATTTCAGAGCCTCATTATGGCTAGTTATGGCCACGAGCCTATAACCCTCCTAATAGTGTTTCTCTGAAAGGTAATTTCCCATTATCCCTTTTCTCCAAACCTGCTTTCTTCAGTAATTTCTAACACATACCAGAGGGGCCTCATAGTCTGGCAAGCACACATGCATATCTTTCCCCAAGTCCATACTAAGTGACACCACACTAATTGCCTGAACTTAGCCTTGATTGAGGATTTAGGAAAAAGACATCAGAAAACACATGGAGGGAGAGAGAGAGAGAGAGAGAGAGAGAGAGAGAGAGAGAGACAGAGACAGAGACACAGAGACAGAGACAGACAGAGACAGACAGAGAGACAGAGAGACAGAGAGACAGAGAGAGAGAGAGAGACAGACAGAGAAAGACAGAGAGAGAGAGAGAGAGAGAGAGAGAGAGGGGTGTGTATATTCCGTTGGCATATATGTATGTGTGGAGGCCAGAGGTCAACCTTGGTTGTCATTCCTCAGGCACCATCTATATCTTTTCTTTTTCTTTTTTTAAAATTTAAATTAGAGACAAGCTTGTTTTACATGTCAATCTCAGTTCCCTCTCCCTCTGCTCATCCCCTGCCTCCCACTGACCCCCTATCCCATCCCCTTTCTGCTGCTCAGGGAGGGTGAAACCTTCCATGGGGATCTTCAAAGTCTGTCATATCATTTGGAGCAGGGCCTAGACCCTCCCCCGTGTGTCTAGGCTGAGAGAGTATCCCTCTATGTGGAGTAGGCTCCCAAAGTCCATTCATGTACTAGGGATAAATACTGATCCACTACCAGAGGTCCCAGATTAACCAGACCTTCAAACTGACATCCTCGATCAGGGGGTCTGGAAAAGTCCTATGCTGATTTCCTAGCTATCAGTCTGGAGTCCATGAGCTCCCTCTGTTCAGGTCAGCTGGTTCTGTGGGTTTCTCCAGCCTGGTCTTGACCCCTTTGCTCATCACTCCTCCCTCTCTACAAATGGATTCCTGAGTTCAGCTTATTGTTTAGCTGTGGGTGTCTGCTTCTGTTTCCATCAGCTACTGGATGAAGGCTCTAGGATGGCATTTAAGGTAATCATCAATCTCATTATTGGAGAAGGGCATTTAAGGTAGCCTCTCGACTATTGCTTAGATTGTTAGTTGGAGTCAACCTTGTAGATCTCTGGACATTTCCCTAGTGCCAGATTGCTCTTTAGATCTATGCTGGCTCCCTCTATTGTGGTATCTCTTTTCTTGCTCTACTCTATTCTTCCCCCCTACTCAATCTTCCTGCTCTCTTATGTCCTGCTCTCCCTTCCTCTTCTCCCCTTCTCTTTCTCCTACCTCCCTCTCCTCTACCAGCATGCTCCCAATTAGCTCAGGAGATCTTGTCCCTTTCCTTCTCTGGGGGACCACTTTTATCTCTCTTAGGGTCCTCTTTGTTTCCTAGTTTCTCTGGTGGTGTGTATTGTAAGCTGGTAATCCTTTTCACTATGTCTAGAATCCATATATGAGTGAGTACATACTATGATTGTCCTTTTGTGACTGGTTACCTCACTCAGGATGGTTTCTTCTAGTTCCATCCATTTTCCTGCCTTGTTGACTGTGTTCTTTGCCTTTCAGAAGCTTCTCAGTTTCAGGAGGTACCATTTATTAATTGTGGATCTTAGCTTCTGTGCTACTGGTGTTATGTTCAGTAAACAGTCTCCTGTACCAATTAGTTTGAGGGTACTATCTACTTTCTCTTCTAAGAGGTTCAATGTGGCTGGATCTATGTTGAGGTCTTTGATCCATTTGGATTTAAGTTTTGTGCATGGTGATACACATGGATCTATCTGCAGTCTTCTACATGCCAGCATCCAGTTATGCCAGCACCATTTGTTGAAGATGCTTTCTTTTTTCCATTGTATAATTTTAGTTTCTTTGTCAAAAATCACGTGTTCGTAGGTTTGTGGGTCCACATCAGGGTTTTCAATTAGATTCCATTGGTCTATATGTCTATTTTTGTGGGATGCTGATGCCTCGATGTGTTTCTTTATTGTACAGGGTTGTTTTGGCTGTCCTGGGTCTTTTGCATTTCTATATAAAGTTGAGAGTTGTTCTTTCAAGGTCTGTGAAGAATTGTGCTTGGATTTTGATGGGGATTGCATTGAATCTGTAGATTGCTTTTTGGCAAGATTGCCATTTTTACTACATTGATCTTACCTATCCAAAAGCATGGGAGATCTTTCCATTTTCTGGTATCTTCTTTAATTTTTTTCTTTAAAGTCTCAAAGTTCTGCCGGGCATTGGTGGTGCATGCCTTTAATCCCAGCACTAGGGAGGCAGAGGCAGGAGGATCTCTATGAGTTCGAGACCAGCCTGGTCTACAAGACCTAGTTCCAGGACAGCCTCCAAAGCCACATTGAAACCCCACCCCCAAAAAAGACTCAAAGTTCTTTTGATACAGTTCTTTCATTTGTTTGGTTATCATTACCCCAAGGTATTTTATGCTGTTTGTGGCTATTGTAAAGGGCAATATTTCTCTGATTTCTTTCTCAGCCCATTTATCATCTATATATAGCAGGGCTACTAATTTTTTTGAGTTAATCTTCTATCCTGCCACTTTGCTGAAGGTGTTTAACAGGTGTGGGAGTTCCCTAGTAGAGTTTTTTGGCTTACTTATGTAAACTATCATATCATCTGCAAATAGTAAAAGTTTGACTTCTTCTTTTCCAATTTTTATCTCCTTGATCTCCTTTTGTTGTATTGCTCTAGCTAGAACTTCAAGTACAATATTGAAGAGGTATGGAGAGAGTGGACAGCCTTGTCTTGTTCCTGATTTTAGAAGAATCATGTTGACTTTTTCTCCATTTAGTTTGATGTTGGCTGTTGGTTTGCTGTATATTGGTTTTAGTATGTTTAAGTATGTTCCTGTTATCCCTGATCTCTCCAAGACCTTTATCATGAAGGGTTGTTGGATTTTGTCATAGACTTTTTCAGCATCTAGTGAGATGATCATGTGATTTTTCTTTCTCATTTTGTTTATATGGTGGATTACATTGACTGATTTTCATAGGTTGAACCATCCCTGAATCCCTCAGATGAAGCCTACTTGGTGGATGATTTTTCTGATGTGTTCTTGGATTCAATTTGCCAGTATTTTATTGAGTATTTTGCATCAATGTTCATGAGGGATATTGGTCTGTAGTTCTCTTTCTTAATTGTGTCTTTGTGTGGCTTGGTTAACAAGGTTATTGCAGCCTTGTAAGTCCCCTCGCCACATAATAATCAAAACCCCAAACATACAGAATAAAGAAAGAATAGTAAGAGCAGAGAAGGAAAAAGGTCAAGTAACATATAAAGGCAAACCTATCAGAATTACACCTGACTTCTACATGGAAACTCTGAAAGCCAGAATGTCCTGGATAGATATTCTACCAACACTAAGAGACCACGAATGCCAGCTCAGATTACTATACACAGCAAAATTTTCAACCACTATAGATGGAGGAAACAAGAAATTCCATGACAAAACCAGATTTAAACAATACATATCCACTAATCCAGCCCTACAGAAAGTTTTGGAAGGAAAACTCCAACCCAAGGAAGTTAACTACAACCAGAAAAACATAGGCAATAGATAATCCCACTTTACAAATAGCCAAAAGAAAAAAAGGGGCGGAAGTCCACACACAATTCCACCACCAATAACAAATCTAAAACAAACAAGAATGAACAACCAATGGTCATTAGTATCCCTCAATATTAATGGTCTTAACTTGCCTATAAAAAGACACAGGCTAGCAGAATGGATATGAACACAGAATCCATCCTTCTGCTGCATACAAGAAACACACCTCAACTTCAAAGATAGACAGTGTCTCAGAGTTAAGGGTTTGGAAAAGATTTTCCAATCAAATAGACCAAAGAAACAAGCTGGTGTAGCTATCCTAATATCTAACAAATTAGACTTCAAACTAAAATCAATCAAAAGAGATGAAGGAGGTCATTTCACATCATTACAGGAGAAATCCATCAAGATGAAGTCTCAATTCTGAACATCTATGCCCCAAATACAAAGGCTTCCACATTCATAAAAGAAACATTACTGAAAATCAAATCACACATAAAACCTCACACACTTATAATGGGAGACTTTAACACCCACTCTCACCACTAGACAGGACTACTAGAGAGAAACCTAACAAAGAAACAAAGGAACTAATAGAAGTTATGATCAATTGGGTTTAACGGACATCTATAGAACATTGCATCCAAATACAAAAGAATATAACTTCTACTCAGCACCACATGGAACCTCTCTGAAATCAACCACATACTTGGCAACATAGAAAACCTCCACAGGTACAAACAAATTGGAATAACCCCCTGTGTCTTATCAGACCACCATGCTTTAAAGTTAGAATTCAACACCACAAATTGCAGAAGACCTACAAACTCATGGAAATTGAACAATGCACAATTGCACCATTCCTGGGTCAAGGAAGAAATAAAAAAAGAAATTAAAGACTTCCTAGAACATATCCAAACTCTTGAGACACTTTGAAAGCAGTGCTAAAAAGAAAGTTCAGAGCACTAAGTGCCCACATGAAGAAACTGGAGAATAGTCACACTAGAGAATTAACAGCACAACTGAAATCTCTAGAACAAAAAGAAGCAAACTCACCCGGAGGAGTAGATGCCAGGAAATAATCAAATTGAGGGCTGAAATCAATAAAGTAGAAACTAGGAAAACAATACAAAGAATCAATGTAATGAAGAGTTGGTTCTTTGAGAAAATCAACAAGATAGACAAACTGATGGGGAATGTACTGTGTATGTTCATCTTATTGATTATTGAATAAAGTACTTGTTTGGCCAATGAGACAGCAAGTTAGACGGCACTAGGATTCTGGGAAATGCAGTAGAGAAGTGGTGTTCCAGGCAGGAAGTAACATTGCAAGGAGACTCATATTTAAGAAAGGATAAACAGGAAGTCTCCCTCTTTCCCCCTCGCCTCCTCCAGCGGCGGGATGTGAGCCACCAGCAAGAGAGGTCGTCAGTGAAAGGCATCCTCTATAAGATAAGTCTTATAAAATATATAGATTTATGATAATTAAGACTGAGCTAACAGATGAGAAATCCTAGTCATTGGCCAAGCAGCATTATACCTAATACAAGTTTCTGTGTATTAATTTGGGCCCTAACTCAGGCAGGCAGCTGGTATAAAGCACACACGTGCAGTGGGGCTCTGAGGCTTTGGCGGAAAGATTTTTCGTAACAGACAAACCTTTATCCAAACTTACCAAACGGCAGAGAGTGAACATGCAAATTAACAAAATCAGAAATGAAAAGGGGGACATAATAATGGACACTGAGGAAATCCAGGGAATCATCAGGTCATATTTTGAAAACCTTCACTCCTCAAAATTTGAAAATCTAAAGGAAATGGACAACTTTCTGGATAGATATCACTTTCCAAAATTAAATCAAGAAATATAAGCCATTTAAATAGACTTATAACCCTAATGAAATAGCAGTCATCAAAAGACTCCCAACCAAAAAAGCCCAGGGCCAGATGGCTTCAATGCAGTATTCTACCAGAAATTCAAAGAACAGCTAATACCAATTCTCCTCAAAGTATTCCACACATCTATATCTTTCAATTTTTGAGAGAGATTCTCACTGGGTGTCTTAGGGTTTCTATTGCTGGGAAGATACACCATGACCATGACAACTTTTAAAAACAATTTTTTATTACTTATTTATTTGTATTTTATGAACACTGGTGTTTTGCACACATGCATGTCTGTGTGAGGGTGTTGGATCCCCTGGAACAGGAGTTACAAATACTTGTGAGCTGCCTTGTGCATGCTGGGAATTGAACCTGGGTCCTCTGGAGGAGCAGCCAGCACTCTTACCCACTGAGCCAACTTTCCAGCCCCATCACAGCAATTCTTATAAAGGAAAACATTTAGTTGAGGTGGAAGCTTACAGTTCAGAGGTTCAGTCCATTGTCATCATGGTGGGGAGCGTGGCAGCATTCAGGCAGACCTGATGCTGGCTACATGTTGGTCAGAAGGCAACAGGAAGTGGACTCTGAGCAAAGCTTAAGCATGTATGAGACTTCAAAGCCTGCCTTCACATTTGGCTATCAAGTCACCCCATTTCTAGCTCACCTCCGTTTACCAAATTGCACATTTAAATTATTTTCCCATTTCTACGGTGTCAGTTCTTGCTTTTCTACCATTTGCTTGTTGTACCTCAGGCAGAAAAAAATTTAAAACTTAAATGTGAACCAGGTGAGATTTCCATGTTAAAACACCTTATTTCCACTGTTGTGAGTAAAAAGAAGGCCATATGTTTTAGTTGTTTTTAATTGGTCCCTGAGACCAGTCCTTGGACAACAGTGCTGAACTTGGCTGGCATGATTAAGGTGTGTGTTCTGTACACTTTCCTGAACTTCTGGATGGGATTCACTTCAGGCACCCAAGTGTAAGTTAGCATGATCATGTACCTGTTATTGGTACTGTAGCTTCCCTGTCTCACTTCCCAATGCCTCTATTAACGATATCTACCTTTATAAAATGTTATCTTGCACTTAAATGCTTATAGTTTAAACGTAATTGACCTCCATAAGCTCATAGGGACAGGTATTATGAGGAGGTGTTGTCTTGTTGGAGTAGGTGTGGCCTTGATGGAAGAAGTGTGAATCTGTGTGTGGGCTTTGAGTTCTCCTATGGCCAAGCTACATCTAAAGTCACAGTTCACTTCCTGTTGCCTGCAGATCAAGATGTAGAACTCTGAGCCCCTTCTCATGCTGCCATGTCTCACCATGGTGATAATGAACTAAACCTCTGAACTATAAGCCAGCCTCAATTAAATGTTTTCTTTTGTAAGAGTTGCCACAGTCATGGTGTCTCTTCATAGCAATAGAAACCCTAACTAAGACAACTTGTGCCAAGGACTGCTCCAACAAACTCAAAGTACCAAATAACAATGTGCTGGACCAAGGTCTATAACTTTCTGTCCTTCAAGTCTGCATTGCCAGCCCTCAAACCACCTTCACGGTCCTCTGGTATAATTCTTAACACTGAATCTAAGTATGGTCAGTTGTCATGTCTATAGAGTGGTAAAGGGAGTAAGCAGATACCTGTACTCTAAAACATTTTTGTTTCTCTATTCTCTCTCTTTCCTCTCCCACCCCCCCAAACTCACACACAAACACAACAAAAGAAAATAGAAAGAGTGACCTAAGATACAATTTGAGACTGTTATAAATAAGTAGTGAGAGAATGAGAAGTCAATGGTGATTTTTTAACTTTTAACTTGAGCAACAGGGAGACCAGCAGAGCTCTTGCTAATTCTGGAAAGGCTGAGGAGCCACACATTTGGGGGTAAAAACATTAAGAATTATGTCTTCAACATTGTATGTCTGAAATGTCAGTCAGTCATTGAAGTGAAGTGATTCAGTAGGCAATTTAAGATACAAATCCATACTTTAAGGAGAAGTATGGCTTGAGGTATAAATTTAGGACTTAATGACATTAATTTAGGTGTCAAATGAGAGATAACATTTAAAGCCAGTGGTCCAAACTTTTAGATTTAATATTATTGTGGGAGAGATTTCTACCCTGGTGCCAGATACTTTCTGTTTCACAGTCCAGAACTACTCTTTCTGCCCTGCTTGCTGCCTCCCAGAGCATGTGTCTTAGTCTGTTTCCTGTTACTATAAGCTTGGTAGCTTATCAAGTAAAGAGGATGTTTGATTCATAATTCTGATAGGTTGAGTCCATGCACATCCTGGCAAGAGTCCTCTACTACATCCTAACATGATAGAGAAACAAAAACAGGAATAGGCCATACCCATTGAGGGCCAGTGCTTGTGTAGCTCTGATTCATAACTACCTGCTCCTAAGAAACCCAATCCAGTCATGTAAAAGAAAAAAAAAACTCTAGATAATTGACCTCATGATCTAATCATCTGCCATCAGGCTGCATTTACTAATGTTTCTACTACTCTAATACCATATGTTGGGATTCAAGCTTCCAGAACTTGAAATTCTGCAGCACAAATCACATCTAAAACATAGCAAAATATATGTACAGATCTCCCTGGTCCCTGGTTTGGTTGCGTACTTTTTGTAGGGCCACTGGCCTCACTCCCAGGATGCAAGAAGGAGGCAGAATAAGAATCTGGGAACTCATAGTACTCACTGTCAGTCGGTGCCGCTGGCTCATGCAATACATGAGGTCTATTTCCTAGAAAAATCAAACTAGAGAGAGTCTTGATTGGCATGCAAAGAGGAGACTCCAAGAGAAATATTTCTGGGAAACTCCAATGGATCAACTTCCTGAAAAGTTTTGCTGTATACAAAAGTCTTTTCAATGACACTTCCCAGTTCTCTGGGTTTTCACAGAACAGCTTATAAGCTCAAAGTACATTTTAAACTACAGGCAAAACAAAAAGAATAATGATCTAGCTACAGGATTGCGACTAAACCGTATCTTCCTAATACTAAAAAAGAGTTTGGCATAGTGCTGTCTTGAAATGAAAGCAGATGGCTTGGGAGGTCCTGTGATTAAAGGGGAACCTACTTCTATTGTTTTGCTAAATGGACTTGTTGAAAAATAAAAAAACCTTCTAAATGTTTACACAACAGTGCTGCTCTCAATCTTGGCCAGCCTAACTTCTTTCTGAAGTGAGGATCGGTTAATGAAGAGACTCACACCTAGCTAACATGCTGAGAATGAGTGACTGGAGAGTACTCAGTCCTGAGGTGGACATCTATATCAACAATGCCTTTCCATGAAAGACTCAGAGAACGTCAAGGAAGAGGGGTGGAAAGAAGACAAAAGCTAGAGGATTGAGAAAGCGCCATGACATGGCCAACTCACTGAAGCCAAGGATACCTGTACAAGACTGGTTCAAGATCAAGCCAATCAGATCTGTCAACATTCTAGCAGGCAGCACAAGCTGGACTCAACTGGTTACAAAACAAACAAAAAGTAGAGGATGTTGGAAGGTGACTCACTAGGGGTGTTTAGGAGAAGAGTGAGGAGGAAATTGGGGGTGGGTATAATCAAGATTCACTGCATTATGTAACATGTTTGAAATTGTCAAAGAACAAATAAAATAATTTTTAAAAAAGACGAAGCTGCCCTATGACCCACCAATTCCACATTAATGCATTCTGTCTTGGCTTCAAGTTCTAGCAGAATGTTGAATGACTTTCACTGATGGCTGTTCTGGTGTGGTGGGAACCAGCACTATTCCCCCATCTCCATTGTTCATGCTAAATTTATGGCAGTCATCCTTTGCCACATTAAGGGTATATTTTTCTTTTCTATGTTAGCATGAGGGGTTTTATATGTTAATCAGAAACAAGGGTTGAATTTCAGAAGACCTTAGAAAGCATAAATCAATGTCAACTTCAATTTCCTCATTTGTTAATGTAGAGAATTAAAAGAAAAGGTCTCCAAATGTTGCTTTATCTTACATTCCTGGGACTAAATCATGTGGGTGGGAGTGGGCATTTACTTGGTAATATATTATTTAGGATAGTCATTTGCACTCCTGGACATGTGATTTTTCTTGTTCTATCTGTCTGTGTAACAAGTTGGGAGGCTTTCCATCTTCTCTCTATTTCGGAAATAATTTATATGAAGTCAGAATTATCTATTTCTTGAATGTTTGACAGAACTTGCCTATAAATTCTCTGTGACTGTAGCTTTTAAACAATAGATATTTGATTGCCTGTTAAATTATTTTTATAGGTATTGAATTATTCAGTTTTTCACCTTTTCTGTCTACTCAAGTCAATAGCAAAATTTTATATTTCCCTGGAAAATAATCAATTTATTCAATATTTTCAAATATAATGCTATAAAACTTATACAATCTATTTTAATTTAAAAAACCATTGCTAAAACTTCAGTTTCTTCAGTGTTTTTCCTTATGGTTTACCCTGTTCTGTCTCATCTCCCCCTTATATGGTCTCAAGTACACCAGGGTAACTTTGATCTCACTGTGTACTAATATTACAGGTAGGTCATACCACACCTGATTTATGGGGTGCTGGGATCGAACTTAAGGCTTCATGTCTTCTAGGAAAGTGTTCTATCAACTGAGCTACATCCCTAGACACTGCTTTTTTCTCTTCTGTGTTTAAAAGAATTTCTAAGATTGTGTTTATTTAATAATACTTATATTTATTTTTTCTTTTAAAATAATTTATTTTTATCTGTATTGAACAAGCCATATTTTATGTTTTGTCAAATTTCTACTTTTTGTTTTTGTTTTTTTGTTTGTTTGTTTTGTTTTGTTTTTTGTTTTTTCGAGACAGTTTCTCTGTGTAGCTTTGGAGCCTATCCTGGCACTCGCTCTGGAGACCAGGCTGGCCTCCAACTCACAGAGATCCGCCTGCCTCTGCCTCCCGAGTGCTGGGTCAAATTTCTACTTTTTTAACGGACTTAATTCACTTTTTTTTTGTATAAAACCCCTTATGTTGATAACCATAGCTACATCCTGGATCCTCTGAACTGCGACTCTAGTGTGGGATTATACAAGTTGGCCAGTGAATTCCTGATAAGAAGACTTGGTGAACACAGTCTCTTTCCAGAAGTCAGGGGTCAAGTAGCTGTAGGTCTTAGGTATGGCATCAAAGGTGGCCTTGGCAAAGTTGCTCAGGGTGGCAGTGCAGCTTCTGGCTGATGTGTAGCAGTCATCAATACTGGCCATCATCAGTAGCTTCTTGGGCATATGGGTAGAGACGATGCTGGTGCCTCTTCAAGCAGGGATGAGAAGCATCAACATAGAGCCACAGTTTAATCCCAGCAATAGAGAGATATAAAAGATAGGAGCAGAATCTTTAGGAGTCAGTCTCAGGATTCTCCAGACGTATTGAGGAGAGCATAGCAGTCTGGGATTACAGTCTGAGGTTTGGTAGAGCCAGGATTGCCTTACAGTCTGAGGTAGAGGTAAGAGCTAGTGGCCAGCTATTTTTCTTTTTCTGATGTTCAACTTGAGGCTTGAACCCCAATATATCTGTCTCTGGGTGATGGGGCAAGTGCTTCTGTGTATGTGTTTGTCTTACTTGATGAAAAATAAGGTACTGTTTGGCCAATGAGGAAGCAAGATAGGTGGGTCTAGGAGTCAAGGAGGATTCTGGGAAATGTAGTAATGTAATACATAATTAAATACAGATTATATATTCACCTATAATAGTCAAAACTTACAGTTAGTTTACTTATGTTTTCTAGATATACAGAGATGTATTTGAGATGGATAGATATTCTTCAAACCTTTTAAAAATCCACAGAATATGTGGAATTTAAATGGCTTAGGGTTTTTCTTGGCAGTGAGACATAACTGCTCCTGGCACACCAATTACATCAGAAAAGAGGATGGGCATCGAAGAAACTCGTTATGGAGTTTCAATATGGCAAGACTAGCCAATTGTGCAAGAAACTGCTCTTGCCTGGACTGTTTGTTGCTGTATAAACTGGACATGCAGGACCCACAAGAAAGTGACTGCTGAACATCTAAAACAAGATGAACAGTCCTGAAGGATTCCTGCTGAAATGTAGAAGTGTGCCAGACACACTGTGGCCTATAGGCTGAAGATGGATGCCCCAATGTTACAGAGGAACTTTGGGTGACTGTCCAGGTTGAGATGTCTCTGTCAATTCTAGAGTTTATATATTATCCTTCTGTGGTCTTTGATGGAGTTCAAGACAGATAATTATGGTTATAGTTTTCTTCAGTTATTATAAAAGATAAGTTACCCTTCTTTTTATTTAGATAGAAAAGTGATGATGGGGGAAGTGCTTCTGTGTATGTGTTTGTCTTGTTGGATGATAAATAAAGTACTGTTTGGCCAATGAAGCAGCAAGTTAGGCGGAACTAGGAGTCAAAGAGGATTCTGGGAAAAGTAGTAAAGAATTAGTGATCCAGGCAGGAAGTGACATAGCAGGAAGACTCATGTATAAACAAGGGCAAGAAGGAAGTAGTCTCTTTTCTCTCTTCTTCCTCTTCTCTGTGGAGTCACCATGTGAGCCCGGGAAGACAGGATGCTTCCGCTGGCATCCTATAAGATAAGTCTTATAAAATATATAGATTTATGATAATTAAGACTGAGCTAGTGGATGAGACATCCTAGTCATTGATCAAGCAGTATTTGTACTTAATATAAATCTCTGTGTGTTACTTGGGACCTTAACATGCTGGTGGGCAGAACTTGGGCGGCCTGGCAGAAAGCACCCACATTGCTGTAGGGCTTGGAGTAAAGACTTAATGTAACATCTGGGTCTTTTTATTTATCATACTACACCATTTAGGGGCCATTGTCTTTCAAACTTTTCTTTCTTTCTTTCCTTTCTTTCTTTCTTTCTTTCCTTCCTTCCTTCCTTCCTTCCTTCCTTCCTTCCTTCCTTCCTTCTCTCCTTCTTTCTTTCTTTCTTTCTTGCTTACTTTTTTCAGGGGAGGAGGTTTCAAAACAGGGTTTCTCTGTGTGTATCCCTGACTGTCCTGGAACTCATTCTGTAGACAAGGCTGGCCTTGAACTCAGAAATCTTACTGCCTCTTCCTCCTGAGTGCTGGAATAAAGGCTGGTGCCATAAACTCTGGTTAGGTGGCTTTCCCCCCCCAGAGACAGGGTTTCTTAGTGGCTTTGGAGGCTGTGCTGGAACTCACTCTAGTCTGGCCTTGAACTCACAGAAATCCTCCTGCCTCTGTCTCCTGAGTGCTGGGATTAAAAGCATGCACCACCAACACCTGGCGGTTAGGTGGCTTTTTAATGCCCACTTTATTGCCTTCTCAATGCCATTGTAACTGATACTTTCCTACAGGTGACAGGTCAAATTTGAGGCATATGCTGGGTAGGGACACAGAAGGCCATGTTATTGAACCTTTCATGCCATCCACAGCTTTAGTGGTGTAAGTAGATGCAGATGTGATGCTTTGGTTAGCACCACAGCCATCAGGCCAGTTTCCTAGAGGGAATTTATTTGTGAAAGTGATGCTATCCATGAACTGTGGTCATGAGACCTTTCATGATGCCCACATTGTCATGTATGACCTTGGCCAAGGGGACTAAGTTCATGGCATAGGAGTCATTGCTTATCCTCCTTAGAGAGATACCTTTCTGTAGTTCACACCTGCCATAGGAACATCAGCAAAAGGGACAGAGATGACAGCCCTTCTGCCTTCACTCTTATCCATGGTGGTGAAGACACCAATAGACTCCATGCCATACTGAACACATCATCCCACTTGGTGCTGCCAGGATCAGCCTGATGGGAGAGGGAGAGTCTCAGCCTTGTCTGTGATATAAAACATGTCATAGTGGAATCATACTGGACTATGCAAACCATGCAACTGAGGTCAATGAAAGGCTCATTGGTGGCTATCATACACGCTTTGCTAAAGCTGAAACCAGCCCTATAGGACCAGCTCTATTTACTCCAACCTTCACCATCTAGTCTCAGGGATACGGTTAGAGCTGAATAAGAAAATGCTACTGTCGGTCAAATGGGGAGGGGCAGGGAGCTCAAACCATTTTCTTTGGTGAGAATAAATAGCCAGAGGAAGTCAAGCTTTTAGAGCTCAGGTCTGTGTTAACTCGGGAACAGGGGCACCCCCATCATAACTGTTTCTATGGTCCCATGTAGAACCCACCCAACTGCCCATAGGATCCACTCCACACAGCCAGAATAAAAACACAAGGCCTTAACCAGCAGGTCCCAGTGTGGTCCAAAGAGTCAGATCTGGGGGAAGGCTGTTAAACTGGTACCCTACCTGCTGGTGATTAGAGCAGCAGCCAGAGGAGAGTCAAGCAGCAACAGAGAATAGCAGGCAGCAGCTCCCCTCAAGGGCTTAAGGGAATTTCATTCCTGGAATTGTGTACAAAACCCTTGCTGCTGTGTCTCAGATGTGCTCCACCTGGTTCTCCTTTGAACTTTAGATTGCATTAGAAGAGCTAACATTTGCTTGTTTGGAAGGAGGCTGAGCCTCCTCTCAACCCTTTTCCCTGGCCATTTGAGAAAGGTCTGGAAGTGAGAAAGATTCTTTTAATAAGTAGACACAGAGTTTCCTCTCGCCAACAACACACTCATCACCATTCATCTTACTTTTAAAAAAAAAAAAAGAGAGAACTCAGAGAGATTTTCCAGATTTGGTATGGTTCCTTCGAAATATATCTCTCTGAATTCATAGATGTGTGCAGAATTTTACGGCCCATCCAGTGCCAAAACCAGATGGGGGTATGATGGAGTGAAAGCTACCCAAAATTGTTTGAAGGGGAATTTGTAAACAAGATGACGTAATGAATTCACTATGGGCTTAAAAAGGAATTCCAATGGCTTCCCTGCTCTCTTCACACCAATGATTCTCCAGCAACTCAGAAGAATTATCTTCCAGGCTTTGTCTGCAGTGCTCTTTCTCAGAGCAAAAGAATAAAGGTGAAGGTGGAGCCCGAGTGTTAAAAGCTGAAGCAAAGCTTCCCCACCCGGCTCTCAATTTCAAAATTATCTACACTCTAGATGAAGTCCTTGAGTCAAGAAAAGAGGGGGATCTTAAAATCTCTTTTAAGTGTTTTTTTTTGAGGTGTTAAAATGTTATTCCAAATATGAATTCTGCAGGCAATTTGCACATAATAGTTTTATTTGTACCCTTTTACAACTTAAAATCTTTGCAAGCTACTTCTTATGCAATCTTCCTCAGAAAGCAGTTTGCTTTAAAAAAAAAAAAAAAAAAAAAAAAAAGCAGTTGATAAAAGTTGTAAGTGGCTGAGAAGTTACTGAGGAAAATCATTTACCTGCAAAATAAAATATTGATCAAATGGTTATGACTTGGAGTGAGCTCTCACATAAAAGGAAAAATAAAATGCAAAGATGTAAAGGCACCCGAGTGAAGAGCGGTCTAGAAATAGAATTAATTACCAAGAGGCGATTATCTTCTGACGAGGCGAAGTGCTTTACCTGGTCTCACTCTCCTCTTCCTGCCGTGTGAGAAGAATCAATGATAAGACCTGAAACTTGTAAAAAAAAAATTAACTCAGCAGAAGCTTCGGGAAATGAGACGCATGAAAACAATCCCTTAAGTTACAGTGAAAACAATTTTCTATCCTAGGATTGCCTACACAGCCATAGGTCCCATTTTGACATGCCTGTCTTTTCCCCTCTTTTCTGTTTTTTCCCCCTTTCCTTTCCTTTTCTTCTTTTAGTCAGGATATTGACTGTCCCAGGCTTGGGCTTGCCAAGCCTGAAGGAGAATGACACTGAACTTCTGATCTTTCTGCTGCCTCTTCCAGAGCACTGGGATAACCAGCATGTGCCATCACCTCTCGTTTTTGTGATGCTAGAGAAGGAATCCCAGGGCAAGCGAAGCAGCAAGACTCTACAAATGGAGCTGCATCCTCAGCTGTATTGACTGATTTTAAAATAAGAGCTAAGGGGAAAAGTACTAAACTATCTGAAAACCAAATCTAGTGATAATGCTGAGAACTCACATGAAATGAACTGAGTTTTATCAAATACAAGGGGTTTTTGTTGTGGTTTTAGCTCCTGCCCATAGGTTAGTGCATCTGAAACACGGGGTGCTCACCAAAACATATGCCTCTTCTGCTTTACCTGAACATATCATAAGACTCCAAGCCCCTTCCCAGTTATTGTTAGGAAGGCAGCTTGGGACACATTATGGTCACTGCCATCACCACCTGTAAACCCACTCAAACTCTCGTATACTAGACACATTGTATTCTCAATCACCTTCCATTGCTTAGCTGAAGACAATGTTTTTCCATGAAGGGCTCTGTAAACAGATGTTTCTCTGTTTTGTCCCATCCTGAAGTCACTTTTAAATAATCACTCAGAGGCTTAATATTAATTACAAAAAGCTTGGCTGAACGGCTCAGGCCCATTACGAACTAGCTCCTACTTCTAAATCAACACATTTTTATTAACCCCTGTTTTCCCATGTGTCTCCTGTCTTTACCTGTACTCTGACACACCTTGTTCCTCCGGTGGCTGGCTGGTATCTCCCTTGACTCCGCCCTTCTTTCTCCCTCTATCCCATTTGCCTCTTCCACCTAGCTTTATTCTGGCTTGCCTTAGACCAAAGCAGCTTCTTTTTTAACCAATGAGAGGGATACATATTCACAGTGCACAGGATTATCCCACAGCAGGGATCTGATTCCCTGAAGGATGACAGACATCGGACAGTGTGAGTTCCCTAATCGCTGCAAAGAAAGCTGCCAGTTTTCTTGGAGTAGGCTATCGGCAAGACGGGAAACTTCTGTTGTGTTGACAATCTCAAGTTTGAAGGTTATTTCTTATATTTACCTTGACGAATACAATGCTTATAAAAAGCCGTCCTATCCTTTTCTCAGATATGTGAATTAGGAAATCTTAAAACAGGGTCTAGGAGTCTAGAACTCCAAATTCTCCAAATGATCTGGGTTTACTGGAGCTTGAGAAGCACTCTGGTTTAGCATCTGATTTCATTAAAAGTGTCTCCATAGAAAATGAAAACTTTTCAAACATGTCAAGTTGAATTGTTCAAAAACAGGTTTTTTTAAGTTTATATATTCTTTTTTGTTGAATTGTTTTATTTTGAGGCATTATAAGTACATATCTTCCGATCCCCTTTAATCCCTCTAAATCCTCCTATATTTACTTTTGTTCTCTTTCAAATTAATGGCCTCTTCTAAAGAGTTTTAAATTTGATTATAGAAGAATCAATTTGAAACAATGTGTTTTTCAGATTCAGTCATCTTGGTTAAAGTATGTCCAGACCATGTGCCACTAGACAATGATCAACAAGATGGTCCTATTTCCTGCTTCCATGGCTCATTCTATGGGTATTCCTAGCTAGAATACGCAGTAGCAAATGCAAACATCCTCATAAACAAGATAGAGATATAGAGATGGTAGATAGATAGATAGATAGATAGATGATAGATGGTAGACAGACAGATAGTGGCCATAGTAAAGACGGAAATAGTACCAGACATTGAGAAATGACAAGTCCAAGATTCCAGAAGACTGTTCAATTTTCCGGCATGCATGATGCATGATGGATGAGTTTTGTTTTTTTTTGTTTATTTGTTTTGTTTTGTTTTGTTTTTTTTTACAGGAGTAGGAGTTGGAGAAATGGCCCAGTGGTTAAGAGCACTGGATGCTCTTGCAGAGGACCTAAGTTCCATTCTCAGCACCTACATGGTGGATCACAACTGTGTGTAACTCCAGTTCCAGGAGATCTGACACCCTCTTCCTGTCTCCTTGGGCACCAGACATGCACATGGTACATAGACATATATGTAGGCAAAACACCTATACACGTTAAAATAAATAAAATAATTAATTTTGAAACAGAAAAAAACTAAACTGAAAGAGATAATGGGCTCAATATTGGTCTTATGGTACCCAATTTCAAGATTTATTATTAAGATGCAGTAATTAAAACAGCATAGTATTAGCATAAAGGTACAAAAGGAGTCAATGGAACAGAATAGAAAGCCTAAAAATATCTGCATACATATATGGTTCACCGAGTTTCCACAAAGGTATAAAGCAATTCAATTGAGTAAATACAATCTTTTCAACAAATGATTCAGGACTAATTGGATAACTGTATGCAAAAGAGGTGATATATTATATTACATAAAAAATGAACTCAAAATGGATTTTAGATCTGATTAGAAAACTCAAAAATGTAACAATTGTTGAGAGAGATCTTGAGCCCCAGCCCCCATGGCGTCTCTGTGAGTTGATAACCACAGATGCATCCCGTTTTCTAGTCCTGGATTACAGCCCGGGCCTTGCCCCACTGGCATCAAAAACACGAGCTGTTATACCTGGGCTTTTTCCACTGTGCTGTGAGTTCCTGCTCCCTCCCTGCAAAACACAGAGATGCACACGCATTCTCCTAGCACAAACGACCACAGTCTTGTCCTTCAGTTAAATCTCCAGGCTTTTGCCCGATACTTGTGGCACAGACACCAAGTGGAGGTTCCATTAGACTTAGTTGTGGCATAGACACCACAACAATAACTGAAGTAAGCATAGAAGAAAGCGTCAATAACCTTAGAGAAATCTTAGATTCAATGCTATACAAACCAAACAAAACCACTCTATAGTTAGTAAGTGAAGATGGGCTGGAACTAGTTCAGTGGCAGCACACTTGGCTAACATGTGAGACCCTGAGTTGAATTCCCAACATTACAAACAACTAGTCTTTTTCTTAAAAAACAAAAAAAAGTAAATGGAAAAAAAATGAATAGATACATTGGGTTTCATCGAAATTAAGAACTTTGAGGGGTATGGAGATGGCTTAATGGGTAAAGATGCTTGCTGTCATTTAATGACCCCTAGGACCTACATGATGCCTGAGACAGCCAACTCCTTCAAGTTGTCCTCTGACCTCTACACGCATGACTTATCCTGTGCATGCACCTTTATACGTACATACACATGCAAATAATTTTAAAATATTTTTAACTCTTTTTAAAAAAAATTATTTCACAGATACATTGGTGTTTTGCCTGCATGTATATCTGTGTGAGGGTATCACATCCTCTGGAACTTTCAGACAGCTGTGAGCTGTCATATGGGTGCTGGGAATTGAACCCAGGTCCTCTGGAAGAGCAGCCAGTGTTTTTAAATTCTGAGCCATCTCTCCTTAAAATATTTTTAAAAAGAATTTTAAAACCAACACTAAGAAAACAATTATATTTTAAGGTGGTTAAAAGATTTGAGAAATTACTTCACTCAAAGATGTATAGATAAATACTCACATGAGATAAGATTTGTAGTGTCAGTAATCATTAGGAGACTAAACACCTAGTCAAATGTCTAAGATTCAAAGTTCAACCACACCAACAGTGAAGAGAATTGCACAGTAACCAAAACTCTTTCATTCTACTTACACTTCTGGTGGGAATGTAAAGTGGTAATAATTCCTTTGGGGGAATGACTTAGCTATTTCTTAAAAAGTTTAACACATATTGCAATATGATCCATCTGTCAGCTGCTAAGTGTTTACCAAAGAAATATGAAAATGCACATCTATATGTACACACATAATACTTGTTTTTAGTAGTCCCAACCTGAACACTAATGATCATTCATCAAGGTGAATGATTAACTACATTCTAGCATATTCATTCATAGCATGCTATGTGACAACAGAGAGAATAAGTTATTGATATATGCAATAAGGGATTTCAAAATTATTGAGCTAAGTGAAAAAGTCATTAAAAAGCTAAACCTTATGAATTTATCATTTAAATTTTTATGGACTGGAGAGATGGCTCAGTGTTAAGAGTGCTTACTACTTTCGCAGATGACCAGAGTTTGGCTCCCAGCATCCCTGTTTGTTAAGTCAAAACTACCTGCAACCCCAACCTCAGGGGACCCAACAACCTCTTCTGGCCACCACCAGTACCCATATACACATGGATGCATACACACAGGCACACATTTAACTAATATTTTAGGAAATTTCAGTCTCTGTAGTTACAGGAAGCAGGTGGGTTGTTGTTTGGGAACTTGGTGGGTGTAGTTAAAGTGTATGGGGGAGGACTAGAAAGAGATTCAAGGGCCCTTTGGGGATTAATGGACATGTTCATTTACTGGGTAAGGGGGAGGTAAGGGGGATGCTGCCATGGACATTGACATTTGTAAACTTTTTTCGGGCTATGTATTTTATATATATAATTTCTGTGACTTCCATAAATCTATTATGTTACCTTAAAAAGTAAAACTATAATGTCTTTATCCATAAAAAGATGCTTCCAAGAGCAGCAGATGAGAAAAAGCAGCAGTCCGAACCAAACTTCTAGAAACGAGAACAGAATTTCTTGAAGCTAAAACGTACCTGAAATGTGAGACTTAGTGGATACGTTCAGCATTAGATTGGAGCCAGTTGAAGAATGATTTCATGGCCCAGAAGACAGATCAAAGGGACTGGTTCCCACAAACTGGGTTGCCCAACAAGGTTGTTATGGTTGACCTCAGTGAGAGCAATTTCAGTGGAACAGGAAGAAGCTAGAGTACTTTGTAAGGAAAAGTGAATGAAAAATGAGAAAGTGAAGATAACACATTTAGACAATCTATCAAATGTTTGCCTGGGGAGTGGAGGTCTAAAAATAGACTATGTGTGGAAGAAGCTGAGAATTTTATTTCTGTTTTTTTTAAATGTCCATACCCACAGAAAAGTTAAAATGTTAAAAAGTTAAAATCTCGCCCCAGATATATCCAGTTCTCCTTGCAACCTAGAGAGACACTTTCCCCATATAGCATCCAAAGCATATCACTTGGCTTTCACACCTCGACTCATGAGCACATGAGTCTCTGTCTCTGTCTCTGTCTCTGTCTCTCTCGGTGTGTGTGTGTGTGTGTGTGTGTGTGTGTGTGTGTGTGTGTACATGTGTGCACATCTTTGCATATAGGTGTACTATGTACAGGTGTTCATGGAGACCAGAGGACAACCTTGGTGTTGTTCAGGCACCATTCTTTTTTTTTTTTTTTTTTGTTTTTGAGACAAGGTAGCTCACTGGCTTAGAACTTGTCAAGTAGGCTACATGGCTGCTGAGCCCCAGAAACCTACCTGCCCCACCTCTCAAGTACAATGATTAAAGGTGCATGACATCACATCCAGAAATTGAACTCTGGTCCTCAGGCTTGTATGACAAGCACATTACCAACTGAACTATTTTCCCAATGACAAGAGTATTCTGTTTCTGATGTTAGGCAATCAATATGAATTCAATGGCTTCATCCAACATACAATGTATATATTTCTCCAGTTATTATAAAAATGTCTTACAACTACTTTTTCTTTGAGACAAGATCCAATCAAGGCCAACACACTGTTTTCACCATGCTTCCTTCTCTTTTGTGTACATTAAATCTTTGAAGAGTCCTAGATAGTGTGACCAGCAGAACATTGCACAGTCTAGTTACAGGACCATTTCCCTGTCATAAGTTTCAGGTCAATCATTTTTTTCAAGACACCACAAATGTGTTTCTTCAAAGCTTTGATTATCCATTAGGAAGCACCAAATATCAGGCTGTCCCACTGAGGGGGGTGCTAAGCTTGGCTATTTGGTTACTTCCATGTCTGAGAAAGAGAGAAGAAATGTATTAGCGAGTAAATAGAGCAGGAAGATGATGCTGGAAGAGAGCACAGTAAATAGACGGAGACTTCCCAGACAGGTGCAGAGGATAGACAGAGAACAAAGGAAGGTTACACAGTCTGAGGGAAAAGGGGAAATCCACTGCAGATGCACGAAGTTAATACATCTCCTACAGCCGCTGTGGAGAGGAGCGGGGAGACAGAATGCCAGCGGCTGCCAAGGACAACCACAAGTGGGAGACTGTGGGAGCCCAGGCCTAGAAGCAGAGACAGTGGATTAGTCAAGGTGTATTGTGACAGTGCTTGTCTTGGAGAAACAATAACAGGAGAAAGTTGAGGAGACAGGCAGCAGTAGAGATGGAACGCCAGCTGCTGGATGTAGAGGAGGTAGAACTAGGGGTGAGGATGGAGAATTTGGTACCAAAATGGCCAACTCACAGTTGCAGGGGAGAAGAAGGCAAGAACTTTGAATGAAGGAAAGCTGTCAGAAATGGAGGGACCAGATAATGACTTGATCTGGGGATATGACACTGGAACTAGACGGCTGTGAAGCAGGAGAGAAGCCAACTGGTGTCATGAGAACCTTGGAACCTATTACCCAGTGTTCTAGGTGGGGTGGAGAATTCAAAAGAGCACAGGCATCTCCTACCAGCCGATCCCAGCTTCTCTCGCTCACAGGTTTCCTTGGCATAAACAATGGAGTAGCTGAGGAGAAAATTGCATTCCTCAGGACACAACTGATCACAGACAGATTCAGCCTAAAGTACTTGAATCAAAACCTGTGCAGAGCCCCAGCTGTGGTGGCCCTTCTTCATCCTTTTAGGGTAGTTTTTTTGTTTTGTTTTGTTTTGTTTTTTTAGGATTTAGGAAAATCTTACTGGAAAAATTCTTCTCTTAGGTATAATCTTTTCTATTCCCTCACGTGGCATCTGTGTGTTAACACAGAAACTCGAGTTAGCTATGACTGGATGGTCCTGAGGAAATTGGATTAGATCAGTGAGGGGTTCTGCATCTTACCAGTTTTTTGACTGTTGGCCTCTTGGGAAATTTGATGGAAATATACCTCTTTTTTTCTAGGAAAAAGAACATTGGCATGACCCTACACAATACTGCATTTGATTTCAAGGCGCCTCCCAGACTGTCACTTAATATCCCCTGAATTTGATTACTGTGGGTATCATTTCAGTCTGATAATATTATGACTATTTCAACAAAGTCACTTGGCTTGTTAATCCAAACATTTCTTTAAAACTTGACTGCAATCTTTTCCCCTAAAACTTGTCTCTGAGATCTCTTTTATAATTAGTGAAGTCTGGATCGGCCATATGAATTTCCCCTCTGACTAGGACGTGATTTTCCTCTCCTACTTGGATCTGCTCCCATCACAGCCCCTGAGAGCCTTGTGCTGTTTACCAGACAGAGTTTATTTAGAAAGGATCATCTATACAGTGAAGCAGCTGAGGCTGACATCCACTTTGTCTACTGGCAATGGCCCAGCTGTGCAGCTGAAGTGGAATAAAGGACATCAGAGACACTTGCCATCCAGCCAGCTCACTGCAGCCTGGGAATCACAAGTCAGAGAGAGGCACTTGGGCACAGAAGGCAGCACAGAGACTGATGGACAGAAGAGAGAATGTCTGCCGAACACACCTGTGCTCATGGTCCCTAGAGAATTAGAGATGAGAAGACCAGAAAGAAACCTGGGAGAGAAATGAGGAAAGAGAGAAGAGAAATACTACACTTCCCTAAGCAGCACGTATGCACAGTTTAAAAATTGGGTGTGGAGACAGCATTCTTTTTGTTTCTTGGTCTTAAATTAAAGTCAGTATCTGTTAAAATATTAGTAGAGGCTGGAGAGATGGCTTTGAGGTTAATAGCACTGGCTGCTCTTGCAGAGGACCTGGATTCAATTCCCAACACCTACGTCATGGCTCATGACTATCTGAAATTTCAGTTCCAGGAGATCGAGGGAATCCAATGCCTTCTGACTTCTTTGGGCATCATGCATGCATGTGATGCAGATATGTGCCTTCCAGAAAAATGCTCATATGCATAAAACAAAATAAATATTTATTTAAATAAGACAAAAAGACTACAAGAGAGCCAGGTCAGTCATAAAGTGCTTGCCCTGTAGGCATGAGGAATTGAGATCATTCCCAGGAAACAATGTGGAGGGGTATCTTAGTTAGGATTTTCTATTTCTGTGAAAAGACACTGTGACTACATCAACTCCAATAAAGGAAATACATTTAATTGGGGTGGTTTACATTTTCTAAGGTTTAGTCCATTGTCATCGTTGTGCGGCATGGTGGCGTGTAGGCAGACAAGGTGCTGGAGAAGCAACCGAGTGCCCTACATTTGGACTCGCAGGCAACAGGGAGAAGTCTCAGACACTGGGCATGGATTGAGCATATATAAGATCTCAAAGCCTGCCTGCACAGTGACACACTGCCTCCAACGATGCCAAACCAACAAAGTCACACCTCTTAATAGTGTCACTCCCTTTGGGAGCCATTTTCTTTCAAACCACAAGAGGGGGGGAAAGCCAGGCATGGTGTGTGCCCTTATAGCTTCAGCTCAGGGATGTGGACATAGGCTGATGCCTGGGGCTCACTGACCACCAACCTAGCCTCCTTTGTAAGTTTTGCTGACTCAGCCAATAAGGTAGACAGTGACTTAGCATCAACACTCAAGGTTCCTCTCTGTCCTCTACATACACACATGCACACACACATGAGCACATGTACATATAAACAGATACATATATTTACACAGGGAGAGAGAGGGGAAGAAGGAGAGGGCAAGAGTCTGTGTTTGCAAGATGACTCCATGTGTAGAGACGCTTTCTGCTAAGCCTAATATCCCGAGTTTGATTCCCAGAACACACATGGTGTTAGAAGAGAACTCCAGCAGGCTGTCTTCTGACCTTCATGTGGTGCTGTGACATGTGAGTAAAATCCTATACATTTTTGAAAATAAGTGGTTTACCCAGATGAGACCGTTTCCTCCTGCTTCTGCGGCCTTTGCTCTACTTCTGTTCACACCTTCTCTTTGTCTATGGCAATTCATCAACTCCTCACCTTTATACTCCATCAAATTCCTCAAATGGCAGTCTAAAAATTATGTGTGCTTTACTTATTATTTTGGTTTTTATCTATTGCCCCAGTTGATTCTAAATGGTTTACAACAAAGAAATATAGAGAAACTAGTAAGAAGGCAACAGAATAAGAGCCAGCCACTAGGTGGATTATAGCTTTGTCATGAGAACTTGTGCTTAATAAAATTACTGCCATTGATTCCAAAACACAGCTCCAAGCATCCTTGAAGCTGAGATAATAAAAAAAAAAGTCGTAGGATGACTGTAATGGTTATTGTCTTCATTACCTGAGGAATTAATTATACCAACTAAAGGGATGTTTTTGCTGTTATTGGGTTTTAAAATGAGTTTATCTGTCATGGATATATCCAGTTAATACAGAACATTTTTATCTTCAGTTTATTTGAAATATGTGCATGTTTTTATATGCAGCTTTTTCAAATATGAATACCAAAGGAGGAAACACCAAGTTGTGGGCTTGTTACGGTTTCCTTGGGGGTAACATGCAGTATGCTGTGTGCTTGCTTTTTAACTTATGGGAATAGAATGTAGGCTAGATAAATTCATCTTTGGCCATGCTTCTCTGAAATTCTCCTCATTATCAGTTGCCTCAGGTGAGTAAGGACCAGACAACGAGGAGCAGGTAGGCTGAGAACTAAAGCTTAGATCCTCCACATTGTTGATGGGTGATAAACAGGCTCCAGGAACTTTATGCTGCTGGCTAACATGAGATGGTATCATAAAACTGAAGGACTCTGTTTATACTCTTGCCTCAATTTAGGAGTTTTTAGCATTTGAACTCTAGGCAGGCTTTGGGTGCTCATCGACATTGTCCAACCTTTCCCAGGAAGCAGCTGCAGCTAAATACAATATTGGAATTTTCAAATGAAATTATAATGTTATGGGCTGGTGAGGTGGCTCAGTAGGCAGTGGCCCTTGCTGCCAAGTCTGACCTTGTGTTTGATGCCTGACCCACATGGTGGAAGAAGCAAATAGACTTTCCAAAGTCGTTCTGTGATCTCCACATAAGTGTTATGGCACACACACACACACACACACACACACACACACACACACACACACACACAATTTTTAATTAAAAAAATTAAAGTTGTTTAGTATGAAAGCTAGTGCTGAATGAGATGCCCCTGGTGACTGTTTTGAATTTGGCACAATTGATCCTAGGGTTTTCTTTTTGATAATAATCAATGGGATTATTTGCTTTATAGAATGTGACTACAAAGAACAAGACTTCCTCCATCAAAGAAAATGATGTTTATTTGTCTGTTCACCATGGGAACAGAGATGCATCCAGCTTATCTTAAAATGTGTTTGTACCAATATCTTTGGCATGAATTCTGAGGATTGAGAAAGGATTAATAGTTGCTATGAAGAAGGTGGAGTACTTCTCATTTCTGTTCTACAGACTCATTTCATGGTGCTAATGAAGTTAGGGTGACATCAGACTTCAGTTCAGTAAAGACAAAAGACAACATGGTGCAAACTATGAGAAGCACTATTGATTCAAGGGGAAGTGTGTATCACAGCTCTGCCTGCATATTGGGTTTTCTTTTCTTTCTCTTTTTGTTTTTCAAGACAGGATTTCTCTGTGTAGCTCTGGCTATTCTAGAACTCACTGTGTAGACCAGGTTGGCCTCAAACTCACTGAGATCTGCCTGGCTCTGCCTCCCAAGTGCTGGGATTAAAGGTGTGCACCACCAATGCCCAGCACAGCTCTGCATATTCTTAAAGTAAAACATTTTCTTTTAGATTCAAAGTCCACCCAAATAACTTTTCATGTGAATTAAATCTCCCAGAACAAAAAATTCCTTTAGTCGGAGTCCAGTCATTTCTCCTCTAGGGATTTGCTTATTTTGTAAGTCAATAAATAGACAGAAAGGAGGTCTTAAAAAGAATATAGTCATGCTGTCATTCCTTTTAGTTTCAGGATTTAAAAACCCAAACCAATCAATGGTGATATCATCCTGTAATTATAGGGTTAAAATAATAGAAGCCCAGGACTGGAGGTCCATACACACTACAAGTCTGAAGATGTTTTGACCTGGGAAGAGAGAGAGTCAGCCTGTGGGACTAGGAAGGGAGGGAGGGAGGCAGAGATTTCATTTAAATAGATCAACATTCCTTGAAGTGTGTTCCTTCAGACTGTGAATTCCATGCCAGTGCCAGGTTCAGCTAGAAGACACAGAACTTTTTCTCAGCCAACAAGATGGCTCATTGGACAAAGGAACTTGCTGTCCAGCCTGATTACCTGAGTTTTATCTCCCACAAGTCATACAGCTGGAGACAAGAAATTACTCTCGTATGTTGTCCTCCGACCCTCTCATTTGCACAGTTGCATGCACACAAAGACCTCTCTCTCTCTCT